>NW_027150003.1:0-159998 GCF_031143425.1 Pleurodeles waltl
GTGGGTAGGCCTAGCGCCCACGACAGGAAATGCCCCAAAACACAACGTGGACACATCCCATTTTTTGAGAGAAAACAGGTGTTTTTTGCAAAGTGACTAACTATATATGTTGGCCTCTAGCTCAGCCGGCACCTAGGGAAATCTACCAAACCTGTGCATTTTTTAAAACTAGAAATCTAGGGGAATCCAAGATGGGTGACTTGTGGGGCTCTGACCAGCTTCTGTTACCCAGAATCCTTTGCAAACCTCAACATTTGGCTAAAAAAACACGTTTTCCTCACATTTCGGAGACAGAAAGTTCTGGAATCTGAGAGGAGCCACAAATTTCCTTCCACCCAGGGTTCCCCCAAGTCTCCCGATAAAAATGATACCTCACTTTTGTTGGTAGGCCTAGCGCCTGCGACAGGAAATTCCCCAAAACACAACGTGGACACATCCCATTTTTTGAGAGAAAACAGGTGTTTTTTGCAAAGTGACTAACTATAGATGTTGGCCTCTAGCTCAGCCGGCACCTAGGGAAACCTACCAAACCTGTGCATTTTTTAAAACTAGACATCTAGGGGAATCCAAGATGGGTGACTTGTGGGGCTCTGACCAGGTTCTGTTACCCAGAATCCTTTGCAAACCTCACAATTTGGCTAAAAAAACACATTTTCCTCACATTTTAGTGACAGAACGTTCTGGATTCTGAGAGGAGCCACCAATTTCCTTCCACCCAGTTTTCCCCAAGTCTCCCAATAAAAATGATACCTCACTTGTGTGGGTAGGCCTAGCGCCCGCAACAGGAAATTCCCCAAAACACAACGTGGACAAAATCCCATTTGTTGAGAGAAAACAGGTGTTTTTGCAAAGTGACTAACTATAGATGTTAGCCTCTAGCTCAGCCGGCACCTAGGGAAACCTACCAAACCTGTGCATTTTTGAAAACTAGAAATCTAGGGGAATCCAAGATGGGTGACTTGTGGGGCTCTGACCAGGTTCTGTTACCAGAATCCTTTGCAAACCTCAAAAGTTGGCTAAAAAAACACATTTCCTCACATTTCAGTGACAGAAAGTTCTGGATTCTGAGAGGAGACACCAATTTCCTTCCACCCAGTTTTCCCCCAAGTCTCCCGATAAAAATGATACCTCACTTGTGTGGTAGGCCTAGCGCCCGCGACAGGAAATGCCCCAAAATACAACGCAGACACATCCCATTTTTTGACAGAAAACAGAGGGGTTTTTTGCAAAGTGCCTTCCTGTAAATTTTGGCCTCTAACTCAGCCGGCACCTAGGGAAACCTACCAAACCTGTGCATTTTTTAAAACTAGAGACCTAGGGGAATCCAAGATGGGGTGACTAGTGGGGCTCTAACCAGGTTCTGTTATCCAGAATCCTTTGCAAACCTCAAAATTTGGCTAAAAATCTGGTTTTCCTCACATTTCAGTGACAGAAAGTTCTGGAATCTGAGAGAAGCCACAAATTTCCTTCCACCCAGCGTTCCCCCAAGTCTCCCGATAAAATGATACCTCACTTGTGTGGGTAGGGCCTAGGGCCTGCGGCAGGAAATGCCCCAAAACACAACGTGGATACATCCCATTTTATGACAGAAAACAGGTTTTTTTTTTGCAAAGTGCCTACCTGTAGATTTTAGCCTCTAGCTCAGCCGGCACCTAGGGAAACATACCAAACCTGTGAATTTTGGAAAACTAGAGACCTAGGGGAATCCAAGATGAGGTGACTAGTGGGGCTTTGACCAGGTTCTGTTACCCAGAATCCTTTGCAAACCTCAAAATTTGGCCAAAAAAACAAGTTTTCCTCAAATTTCAGTGACAGAAAGTTCAGGAATCTGACAAAAGCCACAAATTTCCTTCCACCCAGCGTTCCCCCAGGTCTCCCGATAAAAATGATACCTCACTTGTGTGGGTAGGCCTAGCGCCCGTGACAGGAAATGCCCCAAAACAGAACATGGACACATCCCATTTTTTGACATAAAACAGAGGTGTTTATTGCAAAGTGCCTACCTGTAGATTTTGGCCTCTAGCTCAGCCGGCACCTATGGAAACCTACCAAACCTGTGCATTTTTTAAAACTAGAGACCTAGGGGAATCCAAGATGGAGTGACTTGGGAGGCTCTGACCAGGTTCTGTTACCCAGAATCCTTTGCAAACCTCAAAATGTGGCTAAAAAAACAGGTTTTCCTCACATTTCGGTGACAGAAAGTTCTGGAATCTGAGAGGAGCCACACATTTCCTTCACCCAGCGTTCCCCCAAGTCTCCTGATAAAAATTATGCCTCACTTGTGTGGGTAGGCCTAGCGCCCGCGACAGGACATACCCCAAAACACAACGCGGACACATCCCATTTTTTGACAGAAAACAGAGGTGTTTTTTGCAAAGTGCCTACCTGTAGATTTTGGCCTCTAGCTCACCCGGCACCTAGGGAAACCTACCAAACCTGTGCATTTTTTAAAAACTAGAGACCTAGGGAAATCCAAGATGGGGTGACTTGTGGGGCTCTGACCAGGTTCTGTTACCCAGAATCCTCTGCAAACCTCAAAATTTGGCTAAAAAAACAGGTTTTCCTCACATTTCGGTGACAGAAAGTTCTGGAATCTGAGAGGAGCCACAAATTTCCTTCCACCCAGCGTTCCCCCAAGTCTCCCGATAAAAATGATACCTCACTTTTGTGGGTAGGCCTAGCGCCCGCGACAGGAAATTCCCCAAAACACAACGTGGACACATCCCATTTTTTGAGAGAAAACAGGTGTTTTTTGCAAAGTGACTAACTGTAGACTTTGGCCTCTAGCTCAGCAGGCACCTAGGGAAACTTACCAAACCTGTGCATTTTGAAAACTAGAAATCTAGGGGAATCCAAGATGGGTGACTTGTGGGGCTCTGACCAGGTTCTGTTACCCAGAATCCTTTGCAAACCTCAAAATTTGGCTAAAAAAACAAATTTTCCTCACATTTCAGTGACAGAAAGTTCTGGATTCTGAGAGGAGCCACCAATTTCCTTCCACCCAGTTTTCCCCCAAGTCTCCCGATAAAAATGATACCTCACTTGTGTGGGTAGGCCTAGCCCCCGCAACAGGAATTGCCCCAAAATACAACGCGGACACATCCCATTTTTTGACAGAAAACAGAGGTGTTTTTTGCAAAGTGCCTACCTGTAGATTTTGGCCTCTAACTCAGCCGGCACCTCGGAAACCTACCAAACCTGTGCATTTTTTTAAACTAGAGACCTGTGGGAATCCAAGATGGGGTGACTAGTGGGGCTCTGACCAGGTTCTGTTACCCAGAATCCTATGCAAACCTCAAAATTTTGCTAAGAATCTGGTTTTCCTCACATTTCAGTGACAGAAAGTTCTGGAATCTGAGAGAAGCCACAAATTTCCTTCCACCCAGCGTTCCCCTAAGTCTCCCGATAAAAATGATACCTCACTTGTGTGGGTAGGCCTAGTGCCCGCGGCAGGAAATGCCCCAAAACACAACGTGGATACATCCCATTTTATGACAGAAAACAGGTGTTCTTTTTGCAAAGTGCCTACCTGTAGATTTTAGCCTCTAGCTCAGCCGGAACCTAGGGAAACCTACCAAACCTGTGAATTTTGGAAAACTAGAGACCTAGGGGAATCCAAGATGAGGTGACTAGTGGGGCTCTGACCAGGTTCTGTTACCCAGAATCCTTTGCAAACCTCAAAATTTGGCTAAAAAAAACACGTTTTCCTCAAATTTCGGTGACAGAAAGTTCTGGAATCTGACAAAAGCCACAAATTTCCTTCCACCCAGCGTTCCCCCAGGTCTCCCAATAAAAATGATACCTCACTTGTGTGGGTAGGCCTAGCGCCCGCGACAGGAAATGCCCCAAAACACAACGTGGACACATCCCATTTTTTGACAGAAAACAGAGGTGTTTATTGCAAAGTGCCTACCTGTAGATTTTGGCCTCTAGCTCAGCCGGCACCTAGGGAAACCTACCAAACCTGTGCATTTTTTAAAACTAGAGACCTAGGGGAATCCAAGATGGGGTGACTTGGGAGGCTCTGACCAGGTTCTGTTACCCAATATCCTTTGCAAACCTCAAAAGTTGGCTAAAAAGACTGGTTTTCCTCACATTTCGGTGACAGAAAGTTCTGGAATCTGAGAGGAGCCACACATTTCCTTCACCCAACAGTCCCCCAAGTCTCCCTATAAAAATGATACCTCACTTGTGTGGGTAGGCCTAGCGCCCGCGACAGGAAATGCCCCAAAACACAACGTGGACACATCCCATTTTTTGACAGAAAACAGAGGTGTTTATTGCAAAGTGCCTACCTGTAGATTTTGGCCTCTAGCTCAGCCGGCACCTAGGGAAACCTACCAAACCAGTGCATTTTTGAAAACTAGAGACCTTTGGGAATCCAAGATGGGGTGACATGTGGGGCTCTGACCAGGTTCTGTTATCCAGAATCCTTTGCAAACCTCAAAATTTGGCTAAAAAAACAGGTTTTCCTCACATTTCAGTGACAGAAAGTTCTGGAATCTGAGAGGACCCACACATTTCCTTCCACCCAGCGTTCCCCCAAGTCTCCCGATAAAAATGATGCCTCACTTGTGTGGGTAGGCCTAGCGCCTGCAACAGGACATGCCCCAAAACACAACGCGGACACATCCCATTTTTTGACAGAAAACAGAGGTGTTTTTTGCAAAGTGCCTACATGTAGATTTTGGCCTCTCACTCAGCCGGCACCTAGGGAAACCTACCAAACCTGTGCATTTTTGAAAACTAGAGACCTAGGGATATCCAAGATGGGGTGACTTGTGGGGCTCTGACCAGGTTCTGTTACCCAGAATCCTTTGCAAACCTCAAAATTTGGCTAAAAAAACAGGTTTTCCTCACATTTCAGTGACAGAAAGTTCTGGAATCTGAGAGGACCCACACATTTCCTTCCACCCAGCGTTCCCCCAAGTCTCCTGATAAAAATGATGCCTCACTTGTGAGGGGTAGGCCTAGCGCCCGCGACAGGACACACCCCAAAACACAACGCGGACACATCCCATTTTTGGCAGAAAACAGAGGTGTTTTATGCAAAGTGCCTATCTGTAGATTTTGACCTCTAGCTCAGCCGGCACCTAGGGAAACCTACCAAACCTGTGCATTTTTTGAAAACTAGAGACCTAGGGAAATCCAAGCTGGGGAGACTTGTGGGGCTCTGACCAGGTTCTGTTACCCAGAATCCTTTGCAAACCTCAAAATTTGGCTAAAAAAACACATTTTCCTCACATTTCGGAGACAGAAAGTTCTGGAATCTGAGAGGAGCCACAAATTTCCTTCCACCCAGCGTTCCCCCAAGTCTCCCGATAAAAATGATACCTCACTTTTGTGGGTAGGCCTAGCGCCTGCGACAGGAAATTCTCCAAAACACAACGTGGAGACATCCCATTTTTTGAGAGAAAACAGGTGTTTTTTGCAAAGTGCCTACCTGTAGATTTTGGCCTCTAACTCAGCCGGCACCTAGGGAACCTACCAAACCTGTGCATTTTTTAAAACTAGAGACCTAGGGAAATCCAAGATGAGGTGACTAGTGGGGCTCTGACCAGGTTCTGTTACCAGAATCCTTTGCAAACCTCAAAATTTGGCTAAAAATCTGGTTTTCCTCACATTTCAGTGACAGAAAGTTCTGGAATCTGAGAGAAGCCACAAATTTCCTTCCACCCAGCGTTCCCCAAG
Source organism: Pleurodeles waltl (assembly GCF_031143425.1). Lineage (NCBI taxonomy): Eukaryota > Metazoa > Chordata > Amphibia > Caudata > Salamandridae > Pleurodeles > Pleurodeles waltl. The sequence continues at coordinate 5,692 of NW_027150003.1, forward strand.
TCTCCAGATAAAAATGATACCTCACTTGTGTGGGTAGGCCTAGCGACCGCGACAGGACATACCCCAAAACACAACGCGAACACATCCCATTTTTTGGCAGAAAACAGAGGTGTTTTATGCAAAGTGCCTATCTGTAGATTTTGACCTCTAGCTCAGCCGGCACCTGGGGAAACCTACCAAACCTGTGCATTTTTTTAAAACTAGAGACCTAGGGAAATCCAAGATGGGAGACTTGTGGGGCTCTGACCAGGTTCTGTTACCCAGAATCCTTTGCAAACCTCAAAATTTGGCTAAAAAAACATGTTTTCCTCACATTTCGGAGACAGAAAGTTCTGGAATCTGAGAGGAGCCACAAATTTCCTTCCACCCAGCGTTCCCCCAAGTCTCCCGATAAAAATGATACCTCACTTTTGTGGGTAGGCCTAGCGCCTGCGACAGGAAATTCCCCAAAACACCAACGTGGACACATCCCATTTTTTGAGAGAAAACAGGTGTTTTTTGCAAAGTGACTAACTATAGATGTTGGCCTCTAGCTCAGCCGGCACCTAGGGAAACCTACCAAACCTGTGCATTTTTGAAAACTAAAAATCTAGGGGAATCCAAGATGGGTGACTTGTGGGGCTCTGACCAGGTTCTGTTACCCAGAATCCTTTGCAAACCTCAAAATTTGGCTAAAAAAACACATTTTCCTCACATTTCAGTGACAGAAAGTTCTGGATTCTGAGAGGAGCCATCAATTTCCTTCCACCCAGTTTTCCCCCAAGTCTCCCGAAAAAAATGATACCTCACTTGTGTGGGTAGGCCTAGCGCCCGCGACAGGAAATTCCCCAAAACACAACGTGGATACATCCCATTTGTTGAGAGAAAACAGGTGTTTTTTGAAAGTGACTAACTATAGATGTTGGCCTCTAGCTCAGCCGGCACCTAGGGAAACCTACCAAACCAGTGCATTTTTTAAAACTAGAAATCTAGGGGAATCCAAGATGGGTGACTTGTGGGGCTCTGACCAGGTTCTGTTACCCAGAATCCTTTGCAAACCTCAAAAGTTGGCTAAAAAAACAAATTTTCCTCACATTTCAGTGACAGAAAGTTCTGGATTCTGAGAGGAGCCACCAATTTCCTTCCACCCAGTTTTCCCCCAAGTCTCCCGATAAAAATGATACCTCACTTGTGTGGGTAGGCCTAGCGCCCGCGACAGGAAATGCCCCAAAATACAACGCAGACACATCCCATTTTTTGACAGAAAACAGAGGTGTGTTTTGCAAAGTGCCTTCCTGTAGATTTGGCCTCTAACTCAGACGGCACCTAGGGAAACCTACCAAACCTATGCATTTTTTTAAACTAGAGACCTAGGGGAATCCAAGATGGGGTGACTAGTGGGGCTCTGACCAGGTTCTGTTACCCAGAATCCTTTGCAAACCTCAAAATTTGGCTAAAAATCTGGTTTTCCTCACATTTCAGTGACAGAAAGTTCTGGAATCTGAGAGAAGCCACGAATTTCCTTCCACCCAGCGTTCCCCCAAGTCTCCCGATAAAAATGATACCTCACTTGTGTGGTAGGCCTAGCGCCCGCGGCAGGAAATGCCCCAAAACACAACGTGGATACATCCCATTTTATGACAGAAAACAGGTTTTTTTTTTTGCAAAGTGCCTACCTGTAGATTTTAGCCTCTAGCTCAGCCGGCACCTAGGGAAATCCAAGACCTAGGGGAATCCAAGATGAGGTGACTAGTGGGGCTCTGACCAGGTTCTGTTACCCAGAATCCTTTGCTAACCTCGCCATTTGGCTACAAAAAACATATTTTCCACACATTTCGGTGACAGAAAGTTCTGGAATCTGACAGAATCCTTTGCAAACCTCAAAATTTGGCAAAAAAAACAAGTTTTCCTCAAATTTCGGTGACAGAAAGTTCTGGAATCTGACAAAAGCCACAAATTTCCTTCCACCAAGCGTTCCCCCAGGTCTCCCGATAAAAATGATACCTCACTTGTGTGGGTAGGCCTAGCGCCCGCGACAGGAAATGCCCCAAAACACAACGTGGACACATCCCATTTTTTGACAGAATACAGAGGTGTTTATTGCAAAGTGCCTACCTGTAGATTTTGGCCTCTAGCTCAGCCGGCACCTAGGGAACCTACCAAACCTGTGCATTTTTTAAAACCAGAGGCCTAGGGGAATCCAAGATGGGGTGATTTGTGGGGCTCTGACCAGGTTCTGTTACCCAGAATCCTTTGCTAACCTCGCCATTTGGCTACAAAAAACACATTTTCCTCACATTTCGGTGACAGAAAGTTCTGGAATCTGACAGAAGCCACAATTTTCCTTCCACCCAGCGTTCCCCCAAGTCTCCCGATAAAAATTATACCTCACTTGTGAGGGTAGGCCTAGCGCCTGTGACAGGAAATGCCCCAAAACACAACGTGGACACATCCCATTTTTTGACAGAAAACAGGGGTGTTTTTTGAAAAGTGCCTACATGTAGATTTTGGCCTCTCACTCAGCCGGCACCTAGTGAAACCTACCAAACCTGTGCATTTTTAAAAACTAGAGACCTAGGGGAATCCAAGATGGGGTGACTTGTGGGGCTCTGACCAGGTTCTGTTACCCAGAATCCTTTGCAAACCTCAAAATTTGGCTAAAAAAACAGGTTTTCCTCACATTTCAGTGACAGAAAGTTCTGGAATCTGAGAGAAGCCACACATTTCCTTCCACCCAGCGTTCCCCCAAGTCTCCTGATAAAAATGATGCCTCACTTGTGTGGGTAGGGCTAGCGCCCGCGACAGGACATATCCCAAAACACAACGCGGACACATCCCATTTTTTGGCAGAAAACAGAGGTGTTTTATGCAAAGTGCCTATCTGTAGATTTTGACCTCTAGCTCAGCCGGCACCTAGGGAAACCTACCAAACCTGTGCATTTTTGAAAACTAGAGACCTAGGGAAATCCAAGATGGGGAGACTTGTGGGGCTCTGACCAGGTTTTGTTACCCAGAATCCTTTGCAAGCCTCAAAATTTGGCTAAAAAAACACGTTTTCCTCACATTTTGGAGACAGAAAGTTCTGGAATCTGAGAGGAGCCACAAATTTCCTTCCACCCAGCGTTCCCCCAAGTCTCCCGATAAAAATGATACCTCACTTTTGTGGTAGGCCTAGCGCCTGTGACAGGAAATTCCCCAAAACACAACGTGGACACATCCCATTTTTTGAGAGAAAACAGGTGTTTTTTGCAAAGTGACTAACTATAGATGTTGGCCTCTAGCTCAGCCGGCACCTAGGGAAACCTACCAAACCTGTGCATTTTTTAAAACTAGAAATCTAGGGGAATCCAAGATGGGTGACATGTGGGGCTCTGACCAGGTTCTGTTACCCAGAATCCTTTGCAAACCTCAAAATTTGGCTAAAAAAACTAATTTTCCTCACATTTCAGTGACAGAAAGTTCTGGAATCTGAGAGGACCCACCAATTTCCTTCCACCCAGTTTTCCCCCCAAGTCTCCCGATAAAAATGATACCTCACTTGTGTGGGTAGACCTAGTGCCCGCGAGAGGAAATTCCCCAAAACACAACGTGGACACATCCCATTTGTTGAGAGAAAACAGGTGTTTTTTGCAAAGTGACTAACTATAGATGTTGGCCTCTAGCTCAGCCGGCACCTAGGGAAACCTACCAAACCTGTGCATTTTTGAAAACTAGAAATCTAGGGGAATCCAAGATGGGTGACTTGTGGGGCTCTGACCAGGTTCTGTTACCCAGAATCCTTTGCAAACCTCAAAATTTGGCTAAAAAAACACATTTTCCTCACATTTCAGTGACAGAAAGTTCTGGATTTTGAGAGGAGCCACCAATTTCCTTCCACCCAGTTTTTCCCCAAGTCTCCCGATAAAAATGATACCTCACTTGTGTGGGTAGGCCTAGCGCCCGCGACAGGAAATGCCCCAAAATACAACGCATACACATCCCATTTTTTGACAGAAAACAGAGGTGTTTTTTGCAAAGTGCCAACCTGTAGATTTTGGCCTCTAACTCAGCCGGCACCTGGGGAAACCTACCAAACCTGTGCATTTTTTTAAACTAGAGACCTAGGGGAATCCAAGATGGGGTGACTAGTGGGGCTCTGACTAGGTTCTGTTACCCAGAATCCTTTGCAAACCTCAAAATTTGGCTAAAAATCTGGTTTTCCTCACATTTCAGTGACAGAAAGTTCTGGAATCTGAGAGAAGCCACAAATTTCCTTCCACCCAGCGTTCCCCCAAGTCTCCAGATAAAAATGATACCTCATTTGTGTGGGTAGGCCTAGCGCCCGCGACAGGACATACCCCAAAACACAACGCGGACACATCCCATTTTTTGGCAGAAAACAGAGGTGTTTAATGCAAAGTGCCTATCTGTAGATTTTGACCTCAAGCTCAGCCGGCACCTAGGGAAACCTACCAAACCTGTGCATTTTTTTAAAACTAGAGACCTAGGGAAATCCAAGATGGGGAGACTTGTGGGGCTCTGACCAGGTTCTGTTACCCAGAATCCTTTGCAAACCTCAAAATTTGGCTAAAAAAACACATTTTCCTCACATTTCGGAGACAGAAAGTTCTGGAATCTGAGAGGAGCCACAAATTTCCTTCCACCCAGCGTTCCCCCAAGTCTCCCGATAAAAATGATACCTCACTTTTGTGGGTAGGCCTAGCGCCTGCGACAGGAAATTCCCCAAAACACAACGCGGACACATCCCATTTTTTGGCAGAAAACAGAGGTGTTTTATGCAAAGTGCCTATCTGTAGATTTTGACTTCTAGCTCAGCCGGCACCTAGGGAAACCTACCAAACCTGTGCATTTTTTGAAAACTAGAGACCTAGGGAAATCCAAGATGGGGAGACTTGTGGGGCTCTGACCAGGTTCGGTTACCCAGAATCCTTTGCAAACCTCAAAATTTGGCTAAAAAAAACAAGTTTTCCTCACATTTCGGAGACAGAAAGTTCTGGAATCTGAGAGGAGCCACAAATTTCCTTCCACCCAGCGTTCCCCCAAGTCTCCCGATAAAAATGATACCTCACTTTTGTGGGTAGGCCTAGCGCCTGCGACAGGAAATTCCCCAAAACACAACGTGGACACATCCCATTTTTTGAGAGAAAACAGGTGTTATTTGCAAAGTGACTAGCTATAGATGTTGGCATCTAGCTCAGCCGGCACCTAGGGAAACCTACCAAACCTGTGCATTTTTGAAAACTAGAAATCTAGGGGAATCCAAGATGGGTGACTTGTGGGGCTCTGACCAGGTTCTGTTACCCATAATCCTTTGCAAACCTCAAAATTTGGCTAAAAAAACACATTTTCCTCACATTTCAGTGACAGAAAGTTCTGGATTCTGAGAGGAGCCCCCAATTTCCTTCCACCCAGTTTTCCCCCAAGTCTCCCGATAAAAATGATACCTCACTTGTGTGGGTAGGCCTAGCTCCCGCAACAGGAAATGCCCCAAAATACAACGCAGACACATCCCATTTTTTGACAGAAAACAGAGGTGTTTTTTGAAAAGTGCCTACCTGTAGATTTTGGCCTCTAACTCAGCCGGCACCTAGGGAAACCTACCAAACCTGTGCATTTTTTAAAACTAGAAATCTAGGGGAATCCAAGATGGGTGACTTGTGGGGCTCTGACCAGGTTCTGTTACCCAGAATCCTTTGCAAACCTCAAAATTTGGCAAAAAAAACACGTTTTCCTCACATTTCGGAGACAGAAAGTTCTGGAATCTGAGAGGAGCCACAAATTTCCTTCCACCCAGCGTTCCCCCAAGTCTCCCGATAAAAATGATACCTCACTTTTGTGGGTAGGCCTAGCGCCTGCGACAGGAAATTCCCCAAAACACAACGTGGACACGTCCCATTTTTTGAGAGAAAACAGGTGTTTTTTGCAAAGTGACTAACTATAGATGTTGGCCTCTAGCTCAGCCGGCACCTAGGGAAACCTACCAAACCTGTGCATTTTTGAAAACTAGAAATCTAGGGGAATCCAAGATGGGTGACTTGTGGGGCTCTGACCAGGTTCTGTTACCCAGAATCCTTTGCAAACCTCAAACTTTGGCTAAAAAAACACATTTTCCTCACATTTCAGTGACAAAAAGTTCTGGATTCTGAGAGGAGCCACAAATTTCCTTCCACCCAGCGTTCCCCCAAGTCTCCCGATAAAAAGCGCCCGCGGCAGGAAATGTCCCAAAACACAACGTGGATACATCCCATTTTATGACAGAAAACAGTTTTTTTTTGCAAAGTGCCTACCTGTAGATTTTAGCCTCTAGCTCAGCCGGCACCTAGGGAAACCTACCAAACCTGTGAATTTTGGAAAACTAGAGACCTAGGGGAATCCAAGATGAGGTGACTAGTGGGGCTTTGACCAGGTTCTGTTACCCAGTATCCTTTACAAACCTCAAAATTTGGCTAAAAAAGCAGGTTTTCCTCACATTTCAGTGACAGAAAGTTCTGGAATCTGAGAGGAGCCACAAATTTCCTTCCACCCAGCGTTCCCCCAAGTCTCCCGATACAAATGATGCCGCACTTGTGTGGGTAGGCCTAGCGCCTGCGACAGGACATGCCCCAAAACACAACGCGGACACATCCCATTTTTTGACAGAAAACACAGGTGTTTTTTGCAAAGTGCCTACATGTAGATTTTGGCCTCTCACTCAGCCGGCACCTAGGGAAACCTACCAAACCTGTGCATTTTTTAAAACTAGAGACCTAGGGGAATCCAAGATGGGGTGACTTGTGGGGCTCTGACCAGGTTCTGTTACCCAGAATCCTTTGCAAACCTCAAAATGTGGCTAAAAAACAGGTTTTCCTCACATTTCAGTGACAGAAAGTTCTGGAATCTGAGAGGAGCCACACATTTCCTTCCACCCAGCGTTCCCCCAAGTCTCCTGATAAAAATGATGCCTCACTTGTGTGGGTAGGCCTAGCGCCCGCGACAGGAAATTCCCCAAAACAAAACGTGGACATATCCCATTTGTTGAGAGAAAACAGGTGTTTTTTGCAAAGTGAATAACTATAGATGTTGGCCTCTAGCTCAGCCGGCACCTAGGGAAACCTACCAAACCTGTGCATTTTTGAAAACTAGAAATCTAGGGGAATCCAAGATGGGTGACTTGTGGGGCTCTGACCAGGTTCTGTTACCCAGAATCCTTTGCAAACCTCAAAAGTTGGCAAAAAAACCACATTTTCCTCACATTTCAGTGACAGAAAGTTCTGGAATCTGAGAGGAGCCACAAATTTCCTTCCACCCAGCGTTCCCCCAAGTCTCCGGATAAAAATGATACCTAACTTGTGTGGGTAGGCCTAGCGCCCGCGACAGGACATACCCCAAAACACAACGCGGACACATCCCATTTTTTGGCAGAAAACAGAGGTGTTTTATGCAAAGTGCCTATCTGTAGATTTTGACCTCTAGCTCAGCCGGCACCTAGGGAAACCTACCAAACCTGTGCATTTTTTTAAAACTAGAGACCTAGGGAAATCCAAGATGGGGAGACTTGTGGGGCTCTGACCAGGTTCTGTTACCCAGAATCCTTTGCAAACCTCAAAATTTGGCTAAAAAAACAAATTTTCCTCACATTTCGGAGACAGAAAGTTCTGGAATCTGAGAGGAGCCACAAATTTCCTTCCACCCAGCGTTCCCCCAAGTCTCCCGATAAAAATGATACCTCAATTTTGTGGGTAGGCCTAGCGCCCGCGACAGGAAATTCCCCAAAACACAACGTGGACACATCCCATTTGTTGAGAGAAAACAGGTGTTTTTTGCAAAGTGACTAACTATAGATGTTGGCCTCTAGCTCAGCCGGCACCTAGGGAAACCTACCAAACCTGTGTATTTTTGAAAACTAGAAATCTAGGGGAATTCAAGATGGGTGACTTGTGGGGCTCTGACCAGCTTCTGTTACCCAGAATCCTTTGCAAACCTCAAAAGTTGGCTAAAAAAACACATTTTCCTCACATTTCAGTGACAGAAAGTTCTGGATTCTGAGAGGAGCCACCAATTTCCTTCCACCCAGTTTTCCCCCAAGACTCCCGATAAAAATGATACCTCACTTGTGTGGGTAGGCCTAGCGCCCGCGACAGGAAATGCCCCAAAATACAACGCAGACACATCCCATTTTTTGACAGAAAACAGAGGTGTTTTTTGCAAAGTGCCTACCTGTAGATTTTGGCCTCTAACTCAGCCGGCAGCTAGGGAAACCTACCAAACCTGTGCATTTTTTTAAACTAGAGACCTAGGGGAATCCAAGATGGGGTGACTAGTGGGGCTCTGACCAGGTTCTGTTACCCAGAATCCTTTGCAAACCTCAAAATTTGGCTAAAAATCTAGTTTTTCTCACATTTCAGTGACAGAAAGTTCTAGAATCTGAGAGAAGCCACAAATTTCCTTCCACCCAGCGTTCCCCCAAGTCTCCTGATAAAAATGATGCCTCACTTGTGTGGGTAGGCCTAGCGCCCGCGACAGGACATACCCCAAAACACAACGCGGACACATCCCATTTTTTGGCAGAAAACAGAGGTGTTTTATGCAAAGTGCCTATCTGTAGATTTTGACCTCTAGCTCAGCCGGCACCTAGGGAAACCTACCAAATCTGTGCATTTTTTGAAAACTAGAGACCTAGGGAAATCCAAGCTGGGGAGACTTGTGGGGCTCTGACCAGGTTCTGTTACCCAGAATCCTTTGCAAACCTCAAAATTTGGCTAAAAAAACACGTTTCCCTCACATTTCGGAGACAGAAAGTTCTGGAATCTCAGAGGAGCCACAAATTTCCTTAGACCCAGCGTTCCCCCAAGTCTCCCGATAAAAATGATACCTCACTTTTGTGGGTAGGCCTAGCGCCCGCAACAGGAAATGCCCCAAAATACAACGCAGACACATCCCATTTTTTGACAGAAAACAGAGGTGTTTTTTGCAAAGTGCCTTCCTGTAGATTTTGGCCTCTAACTCTGCCGGCACCTAGGGAAACCTACCAAACCTGTGCATTTTTTTAAACTAGAGACCTAGGGGAATCCAAGATGGGGTGACTAGTGGGGCTCTGACCAGGTTCTGTTACCCAGAATCCTTTGCAAACCTCAAAATTTGGCTAAAAATCTGGTTTTCCTCACATTTCAGTGACAGAAAATTCTGGAATCTGAGAGAAGCCACAAATTTCCTTCCACCCAGCGTTCCCCCAAGTCTCCCGATAAAAATGATACCTTACTTGTGTGGGTAGGCCTAGCGCCCGCGGCAGGAAATGCCCCAAAACACAACGTGGATACATCCCATTTTATGACAGAAAACAGTTTTTTTTTTTTGCAAAGTGCCTACCTGTAGATTTTAGCCTCTAGCTCAGCCGGCACCTAGGGAAACCTACCAAACCTGTGAATTTTGGAAAACTAGAGACCTAGGGGAATCCAAGATGAGGTGACAAGTGGGGCTTTGACCAGGTTCTGTTACCCAGAATCCTTTGCAAACCTCAAAATTTGGCAAAAAAAATACGTTTTCCTCAAGTTTCGGTGACAGAAAGTTCTGGAATCTGACAAAAGCCACAAATTTCCTTCCACCCAGCGTTCCCCCAGGTCTCCCGATAAAAATGATACCTCACTTTTGTGGGTAGGCCTAGCGCCTGCAACAGGAAATTCCCCAAAACACAACTTGGAGACATCCCATTTTTTGAGAGAAAACAGGTGTTTTTTGCAAAGTGCCTACCTGTAGATTTTGGCCTCTAACTCAGCCGGCACCTAGGGGAATCCAAGATGAGGTGACTAGTGGGGCTTTGACCAGGTTCTGTTACCCAGTATCCTTTACAAACCTCAAAATTTGGCTAAAAAAGCAGGTTTTCCTCACATTTCAGTGACAGAAAGTTCTGGAATCTGAGAGGAGCCACAAATTTCCTTCCACCCAGCGTTCCCCCAAGTCTCCCGATACAAATGATGCCGCACTTGTGTGGGTAGGCCTAGCGCCTGCGACAGGACATGCCCCAAAACACAACGCGGACACATCCCATTTTTTGACAGAAAACACAGGTGTTTTTTGCAAAGTGCCTACATGTAGATTTTGGCCTCTCACTCAGCCGGCACCTAGGGAAACCTACCAAACCTGTGCATTTTTTAAAACTAGAGACCTAGGGGAATCCAAGATGGGGTGACTTGTGGGGCTCTGACCAGGTTCTGTTACCCAGAATCCTTTGCAAACCTCAAAATGTGGCTAAAAAACAGGTTTTCCTCACATTTCAGTGACAGAAAGTTCTGGAATCTGAGAGGAGCCACACATTTCCTTCCACCCAGCGTTCCCCCAAGTCTCCTGATAAAAATGATGCCTCACTTGTGTGGGTAGGCCTAGCGCCTGCGACAGGAAATTCCCCAAAACAAAACGTGGACATATCCCATTTGTTGAGAGAAAACAGGTGTTTTTTGCAAAGTGAATAACTATAGATGTTGGCCTCTAGCTCAGCCGGCACCTAGGGAAAACTACCAAACCTGTGCATTTTTGAAAACTAGAAATCTAGGGGAATCCAAGATGGGTGACTTGTGGGGCTCTGACCAGGTTCTGTTACCCAGAATCCTTTGCAAACCTCAAAAGTTGGCAAAAAAAACACATTTTCCTCACATTTCAGTGACAGAAAGTTCTGGAATCTGAGAGAAGCCACAAATTTCCTTCCACCCAGCGTTCCCCCAAGTCTCCTGATAAAAATGATGCCTCACTTGTGTGGGTAGGCCTAGCGCCCGCGACAGGACATACCCCAAAACACAACGCGGACACATCCCATTTTTTGGCAGAAAACAGAGGTGTTTTATGCAAAGTGCCTATCTGTAGATTTTGACCTCTAGCTCAGCCGGCACCTAGGGAAACCTACCAAATCTGTGCATTTTTTGAAAACTAGAGACCTAGGGAAATCCAAGCTGGGGAGACTTGTGGGGCTCTGACCAGGTTCGGTTACCCAGAATCCTTTGCAAACCTCAAAATTTGGCTAAAAAAAACAAGTTTTCCTCACATTTCGGAGACAGAAAGTTCTGGAATCTGAGAGGAGCCACAAATTTCCTTCCACCCAGCGTTCCCCCAAGTCTCCCGATGAAAATGATACCTCACTTTTGTGGGTAGGCCTAGCGCCTGCGACAGGAAATTCCCCAAAACACAACGTGGACACATCCCATTTTTTGAGAGAAAACAGGTGTTATTTGCAAAGTGACTAGCTATAGATGTTGGCATCTAGCTCAGCCGGCACCTAGGGAAACCTACCAAACCTGTGCATTTTTGAAAACTAGAAATCTAGGGGAATCCAAGATGGGTGACTTGTGGGGCTCTGACCAGGTTCTGTTACCCAGAATCCTTTGCAAACCTCAAATTTGGCTAAAAAAACACATTTTCCTCACATTGCAGTGACAGAAAGTTCTGGATTCTGAGAGGAGCCACCAATTTCCTTCCACCCAGTTTTCCCCCAAGTCTCCCGATAAAAATGATACCTCACTTGTGTGGGTAGGCCTAGCTCCCGCAACAGGAAATGCCCCAAAATACAACGCAGACACATCCCATTTTTTGACAGAAAACAGAGGTGTTTTTTGAAAAGTGCCTACCTGTAGATTTTGGCCTCTAACTCAGCCGGCACCTAGGGAAACCTACCAAACCTGTGCATTTTTTAAAACTAGAAATCTAGGGGAATCCAAGATGGGTGACTTGTGGGGCTCTGACCAGGTTCTGTTACCCAGAATCCTTTGCAAACCTCAAAATTTGGCAAAAAAAACACGTTTTCCTCACATTTCGGAGACAGAAAGTTCTGGAATCTGAGAGGAGCCACAAATTTCCTTCCACCCAGCGTTCCCCCAAGTCTCCCGATAAAAATGATACCTCACTTTTGTGGGTAGGCCTAGCGCCTGCGACAGGAAATTCCCCAAAACCAACGTGGACACGTCCCATTTTTTGAGAGAAAACAGGTGTTTTTTGCAAAGTGACTAACTATAGATGTTGGCCTCTAGCTCAGCCGGCACCTAGGGAAACCTACCAAACCTGTGCATTTTTGAAAACTAGAAATCTAGGGGAATCCAAGATGCGGTGACTAGTGGGGCTCTGACCAGGTTCTGTTACCCAGAATCCTTTGCAAACCTCAAAATTTGGCTAAAAATCTGGTTTTCCTCACATTTCAGTGACAGAAAGTTCTGGAATCTGAGAGAAGCCACAAATTTCCTTCCACCCAGCGTTCCCCCAAGTCTCCCGATAAAAATGATACCTCACTTGTGTGGGTAAGCCTAGCGCCCGCGGCAGGAAATGCCCCAAAACACAACGTGGATACATCCCATTTTATGACAGAAAACAGTTTTTTTTTTTGCAAAGTGCCTACCTGTAGATTTTAGCCTCTAGCTCAGCCGGCACCTAGGGAAACCTACCAAACCTGTGAATTTTGGAAAACTAGAGACCTAGGGGAATCCAAGATGAGGTGACTAGTGGGGCTTTGACCAGGTTCTGTTACCCAGAATCCTTTGCAAACCTCAAAATTTGGCAAAAAAAATACGTTTTCCTCAAGTTTCGGTGACAGAAAGTTCTGGAATCTGACAAAAGCCACAAATTTCCTTCCACCCAGCGTTCCCCCAGGTCTCCCGGTAAAAATGATACCTCACTTTTGTGCGTAGGCCTAGCGCCTGCAACAGGAAATTCCCCAAAACACAACGTGGAGACATCCCATTTTTTGAGAGAAAACAGGTGTTTTTTGCAAAGTGCCTACCTGTAGATTTTGGCCTCTAACTCAGCCGGCACCTAGGGAAACCTACCAAACCTGTGCATTTTTTAAAACTAGAGACCTAGGGGAATCCAAGATGCGGTGACTAGTGGGGCTCTGACCAGGTTCTGTTACCCAGAATCCTTTGCAAACCTCAAAATTTGGCTAAAAATCTGGTTTTCCTCACATTTCAGTGACAGAAAGTTCTGGAATCTGAGAGAAGCCACAAATTTCCTTCCACCCAGCGTTCCCCCAAGTCTCCCGATAAAAATGATACCTCACTTGTGTGGGTAGGCCTAGCGCCCGCGGCAGGAAATGCCCCAAAACACAACGTGGATACATCCCATTTTATGACAGAAAACAGGTTTTTTTTTTGCAAAGTGCCTACCTGTAGATTTTAGCCTCTAGCTCAGCCGGCACCTAGGGAAACCTACCAAACCTGTGAATTTTGGAAAACTAGAGACCTAGGGGAATCCAAGATGAGGTGACTAGTGGGGCTTTGACCAGGTTCTGTTACCCAGAATCCTTTGCAAACCTCAAAATTTGGCAAAAAAAACACGTTTTCCTCAAGTTTCCGGTGACAGAAAGTTCTGGAATCTGACAAAAGCCACAAATTTCCTTCACCCAGCGTTCCCCCAGGTCTCCCGATAAAAATGATACCTCACTTTTGTGGGTAGGCCTAGCGCCTGCAACAGGAAATTCCCCAAAACACAACGTGGAGACATCCCATTTTTTGAGAGAAAACAGGTGTTTTTTGCAAAGTGCCTACCTGTAGATTTTGGCCTCTAACTCAGCCGGCACCTAGGGAAACCTACCAAACCTGTGCATTTTTTAAAACTAGAGACCTAGGGGAATCCAAGATGCGGTGACTAGTGGGGCTCTGACCAGGTTCTGTTACCCAGAATCCTTTGCAAACCTCAAAATGTGGCTAAAAATCTGGTTTTCCTCACATTTCAGTGACAGAAAGTTCTGGAATCTGAGAGAAGCCACAAATTTCCTTCCACCCAGCGTTCCCCCAAGTCTCCAGATAAAAATGATACCTCACTTGTGTGGGTAGGCCTAGCGCCCGCGACAGGACATACCCCAAAACACAACGCGAACACATCCCATTTTTTGGCAGAAAACAGAGGTGTTTTATGCAAAGTGCCTATCTGTAGATTTTAACCTCTAGCTCAGACGGCACCTAGGGAAACCTACCAAACCTGTGCATTTTTTGAAAACTAGAGACCTAGGGAAATCCAAGATGGGGAGACTTGTGGGGCTCTGACCAGGTTCTGTTACCCAGAATCCTTTGCAAACCTCAAAATTTGGCTAAAAAAACACGTTTTCCTCACATTTCGGAGACAGAAAGTTCTGGAATCTGAGAGGAGCCACCAATTCCTTCCACCCAGTTTTCCCCCAAGTCTCCCGATAAAAATGATACCTCACTTGTGTGGGTAGGCCTAGCGCCCGCGACAGGAAATTCCCCAAAACACAACGTGGATACATCCCATTTGTTGAGAGAAAACAGGTGTTTTTTGCAAAGTGACTAACTATAGATGTTGGCCTCTAGCTCAGCCGGCACCTAGGGAAACCTACCAAACCTGTGCATTTTTGAAAACTAGAAATCTAGGGGAATCCAAGATGGGTGACTTGTGGGGCTCTGACCAGGTTCTGTTACCCAGAATCCTTTGCAAACCTCAAAAGTTGGCTAAAAAAAACACATTTTCCTCACATTTCAGTGACAGAAAGTTCTGGAATCTGAGAGAAGCCACAAATTTCCTTCCACCCAGCGTTCCCCCAAGTCTCCAGATAAAAATGATACCTCACTTGTGTGGGTAGGCCTAGCGCCCGCGACAGGACATACCCCAAAACACAACGCGAACACATCCCATTTTTTGGCAGAAAACAGAGGTGTTTTATGCAAAGTGCCTATCTGTAGATTTTAACCTCTAGCTCAGCCGGCACCTAGGGAAACCTACCAAACCTGTGCATTTTTTGAAAACTAGAGACCTAGGGAAATCCAAGATGGGGAGACTTGTGGGGCTCTGACCAGGTTCTGTTACCCAGAATCCTTTGCAAACCTCAAAATTTGGCTAAAAAAACACGTTTTCCTCACATTTCGGAGACAGAAAGTTCTGGAATCTGAGAGGAGCCACAAATTTCCTTCCACCCAGCGTTCCCCCCAAGTCTCCCGATAAAAATGATACCTCACTTTTGTGGGTAGGCCTAGCGCCTGCGACAGGAAATTCCCCAAAACACAACGTGGACACATCCCATTTTTTGAGAGAAAACAGGTGTTTTTTGCAAAGTGACTAACTATAGATGTTGGCCTCTAGCTCAGCCGGCACCTAGGGAAACCTACCAAACCTGTGCATTTTTTAAAACTAGAAATCTAGGGGAATCCAAGATGGGTGACTTGTGGGGCTCTGACCAGGTTCTGTTACCCAGAATCCTTTGCAAACCTCAAAATTTGGCTAAAAAAACAAATTTTCCTCACATTTCAGTGACAGAAAGTTCTGGATTCTGAGAGGAGCCACCAATTTCCTTCCACCCAGTTTTCCCCCAAGTCTCCCGATAAAAATGATACCTCACTTGTGTGGGTAGGCCTAGCGCCCGCGACAGGAAATTCCACAAAACACAACGTGGATACATCCCATTTGTTGAGAGAAAACAGGTGTTTTTTGCAAAGTGACTAACTATAGATGTTGGCCTCTAGCTCAGCTGGCACCTAGGGAAACCTACCCAACCTGTGCATTTTTGAAAACTAGAAATCTAGGGGAATCCAAGATGGGTGACTTGTGGGGCTCTGACCAGCTTCTGTTACCCAGAATCCTTTGCAAACCTCAAAAGTTGGCTAAAAAAACACATTTTCCTCACATTTCAGTGACAGAAAGTTCTGGATTCTGAGAGGAGCCACCAATTTCCTTCCACCCAGTTTTCCCCCAAGTCTCCCGATAAAAATGATACCTCACTTGTGTGGGTAGGCCTAGCGCCCGCGACAGGAAATGCCCCAAAATACAACGCAGACACATCCCATTTTTTGACAGAAAACAGAGGTGTTTTTTGCAAAGTGCCTTCCTGTAGATTTTGGCCTCTAACTCAGCCGGCACCTAGGGAAACCTACCAAACCTGTGCATTTTTTTAAACTAGAGACCTAGGGGAATCCAAGATGGGGTGACTAGTGGGGCTCTGACCAGGTTCTGTTACCCAGAATCCTCTGCAAACCTCAAAATTTGGCTAAAAATCTGGTTTTCCTCACATTTCAGTGACAGAAAGTTCTGGAATCTGAGAGAAGACACAAATTTCCTTCCACCCAGCGTTCCCCCAAGTCTCCCGATAAAAATGATACCTCACTTGTGTGGGTAGGCCTAGCGCCCGCGGAAGGAAATGCCCCAAAACACAACGTGGATACATCCCATTTTATGACAGAAAACAGTTTTTTTTTTTGCAAAGTGCCTACCTGTAGATTTTAGCCTCTAGCTCAGCCGGCACCTAGGGAAACCTACCAAACCTGTGAATTTTGGAAAACTAGAGACCTAGGGGAATCCAAGATGAGGTGACTAGTGGGGCTTTGACCAGGTTCTCTTACCCAGAATCCTTTGCAAACCTCAAAATTTGGCAAAAAAAACACGTTTTCCTCAAGTTTCGGTGACAGAAAGTTCTGGAATCTGACAAAAGCCACAAATTTCCTTCCACCCAGCGTTCCCCCAGGTCTCCCGATAAAAATTATACCTCACTTTTGTGGGTAGGCCTAGCGCCTGCAACAGGAAATTCCCCAAAACACAACGTGGAGACATCCCATTTTTTGAGAGAAAACAGGTGTTTTTTGCAAAGTGCCTACCTGTAGATTTTGGCCTCTAACTCAGCCGGCACCTAGGGAAACCTACCAAACCTGTGCATTTTTTAAAACTAGAGACCTAGGGGAATCCAAGATGCGGTGACTAGTGGGGCTCTGACCAGGTTCTGTTACCCAGAATCCTTTGCAAACCTCAAAATTTGGCTAAAAATCTGGTTTTCCTCACATTTCAGTGACAGAAAGTTCTGGAATCTGAGAGAAGCCACAAATTTCCTTCCACCCAGCGTTCCCCCAAGTCTCCAGATAAAAATGATACCTCACTTGTGTGGGTAGGCCTAGCGCCCGCGACAGGACATACCCCAAAACACAACGCGAACACATCCCATTTTTTGGCAGAAAACAGAGGTGTTTTATGCAAAGTGCCTATCTGTAGATTTTAACCTCTAGCTCAGCCGGCACCTAGGGAAACCTACCAAACCTGTGCATTTTTTGAAAACTAGAGACCTAGGGAAATCCAAGATGGGGAGACTTGTGGGGCTCTGACCAGGTTCTGTTACCCAGAATCCTTTGCAAACCTCAAAATTTGGCTAAAAAAACACGTTTTCCTCACATTTCGGAGACAGAAAGTTCTGGAATCTGAGAGGAGCCACAAATTTCCTTCCACCCAGCGTTCCCCCAAGTCTCCCGATAAAAATGATACCTCACTTTTGTGGGTAGGCCTAGCGCCTGCGACAGGAAATTCCCCAAAACACAACGCGGACACATCCCATTTTTTGAGAGAAAACAGGTGTTTTTTGCAAAGTGACTAACTATAGATGTTGGCCTCTAGCTCAGCCGGCACCTAGGGAAACCTACCAAACCTGTGCATTTTTTAAAACTAGAAATCTAGCGGAATCCAAGATGGGTGACTTGTGGGGCTCTGACCAGGTTCTGTTACCCAGAATCCTTTGCAAACCTCAAAATTTGGCTAAAAAAACAAATTTTCCTCACATTTCAGTGACAGAAAGTTCTGGATTCTGAGAGGAGCCACCGATTTCCTTCCACCTAGCGTTCCCCCAAGTCTCCCGATAAAAATGATGCCTCACTTGTGTGGGTAGGCCTAGCTCCTGCGACAGGACATGCCCCAAAACACAACGTGGACACATCCCATTTTTTGACAGAAAACAGAGGTGTTTTTTGCAAAGTGCCTACATGTAGATTTTGGCCTCTCACTCAGCCGGCACCTAGGGAAACCTACCAAACCTGTGCATTTTTAAAAACTAGAGACCTAGGGGAATCCAAGATGGGGTGACTTGTGGGGCTCTGACCAGGTTCTGTTACCCAGAATCCTTTGCAAACCTCAAAATTTGGCTAAAAAAACAGGTTTTCCTCACATTTCAGTGACAGAAAGTTCTGGAATCTGAGAGAAGCCACACATTTCCTTCCACCCAGCGTTCCCCCAAATCTCCTGATAAAAATGATGCCTCACTTGTGTGGGTAGGCCTAGCGCCCGCGACAGGACATACCCCAAAACACAACGCGGACACATCCCATTTTTTGGCAGAAAACAGAGGTGTTTTATGCAAAGTGCCTATCTGTAGATTTTGACCTCTAGCTCAGCCGGCACCTAGGGAAACCTACCAAACCTGTGCATTTTTTTAAAACTAGAGACCTAGGGAAATCCAAGATGGGGAGACTTGTGGGGCTCTGACCAGGTTCTGTTACCCAGAATCCTTTGCAAACCTCAAAATTTGGCTAAAAAAACACGTTTTCCTCACATTTTGGAGACAGAAAGTTCTGGAATCTGAGAGGAGCCACAAATTTCCTTCCACCCAGCGTTCCCCCAAGTCTCCCGATAAAAATGATACCTCACTTGTGTGGGTAGGCCTAGCGCCCGCGACAGGAAATGCCCCAAAATACAACGCAGACACATCCCATAATTTGACAGAAAACAGAGGTGTTTTTTGCAAAGTGCCTTCCTGTAGATTTTGGCCTCTAACTCAGCCGGCACCTAGGGAAACCTACCAAACCTGTGCATTTTTTTAAACTAGAGACCTAGGGGAATCCAAGATGGGGTGACTAGTGGGGCTCTGACCAGGTTCTGTTACCCAGAATCCTTTGCAAACCTCAAAATTTGGCTAAAAATCTGGTTTTCCTCACATTTCAGTGACAGAAAGTTCTGGAATCTGAGAGAAGCCACAAATTTCCTTCCACCCAGCGTTCCCCCAAGTCTCCCGATAAAAATGATACCTCACTTTTGTGGGTAGGCCTAGCGCCTGCGACAGGAAATTCCCCAAAACACAACGTGGACACATCCCATTTTTTTAGAGAAAACAGGTGTTTTTTGCAAAGTGACTAACTATAGATGTTGGCCTCTAGCTCAGCCGGCACCTAGGGAAACCTACCAAACCTGTGCATTTTTTAAAACTAGAAATCTAGGGGAATCCAAGATGGGTGACTTGTGGGGCTCTGACCAGGTTCTGTTACCCAGAATCCTTTGCAAACCTCAAAATTTGGCTAAAAAAACAAATTTTCCTCACATTTCAGTGACAGAAAGTTCTGGATTCTGAGAGGAGCCACCAATTTCCTTCCACCCAGTTTTCCCCCAAGTCTCAGGATAAAAATGATACCTCACTTGTGTGGGTAGGCCTAGCGCCCGCGACAGGAAATTCCACAAAACACAACGTGGATACATCCCATTTGTTGAGAGAAAACAGGTGTTTTTTGCAAAGTGACTAACTATAGATGTTGGCCTCTAGCTCAGCCGGCACCTAGGGAAACCTACCCAACCTGTGCATTTTTGAAAACTAGAAATCTAGGGGAATCCAAGATGGGTGACTTGTGGGGCTCTGACCAGCTTCTGTTACCCAGAATCCTTTGCAAACCTCAAAAGTTGGCTAAAAAAACACATTTTCCTCACATTTCAGTGACAGAAAGTTCTGGATTCTGAGAGGAGCCACCAATTTCCTTCCACCCAGTTTTCCCCCAAGTCTCCCGATAAAAATGATACCTCACTTGTGTGGGTAGGCCTAGCGTCCGCGACAGGAAATGCCCCAAAATACAACGCAGACACATCCCATTTTTTGACAGAAAACAGAGGTGTTTTTTGCAAAGTGCCTTCCTGTAGATTTTGGCCTCTAACTCAGCCGGCACCTAGGGAAACCTACCAAACCTGTGCATTTTTTTAAACTAGAGACCTAGGGGAATCCAAGATGGGGTGACTAGTGGGGCTCTGACCAGGTTCTGTTACCCAGAATCCTCTGCAAACCTCAAAATTTGGCTAAAAATCTGGTTTTCCTCACATTTCAGTGACAGAAAGTTCTGGAATCTGAGAGAAGACACAAATTTCCTTCCACCCAGCGTTCCCCCAAGTCTCCCGATAAAAATGATACCTCACTTGTGCGGGTAGGCCTAGCGCCCGCGGAAGGAAATGCCCCAAAACACAACGTGGATACATCCCATTTTATGACAGAAAACAGTTTTTTTTTTTTGCAAAGTGCCTACCTGTAGATTTTAGCCTCTAGCTCAGCCGGCACCTAGGGAAACCTACCAAACCTGTGAATTTTGGAAAACTAGAGACCTAGGGGAATCCAAGATGAGGTGACTAGTGGGGCTTTGACCAGGTTCTGTTACCCAGAATCCTTTGCAAACCTCAAAATTTGGCAAAAAAAACACGTTTTCCTCAAGTTTCGGTGACAGAAAGTTCTGGAATCTGACAAAAGCCACAAATTTCCTTCCACCCAGCGTTCCCCCAGGTCTCCCGATAAAAATGATACCTCACTTTTGTGGGTAGGCCTAGCGCCTGCAACAGGAAATTCCCCAAAACACAACGTGGAGACATCCCATTTTTTGAGAGAAAACAGGTGTTTTTTGCAAAGTGCCTACCTGTAGATTTTGGCCTCTAACTCAGCCGGCACCTAGGGAAACCTACCAAACCTGTGCATTTTTTAAAACTAGAGACCTAGGGGAATCCAAGATGCGGTGACTAGTGGGGCTCTGACCAGGTTCTGTTACCCAGAATCCTTTGCAAACCTCAAAATTTGGCTAAAAATCTGGTTTTCCTCACATTTCAGTGACAGAAAGTTCTGGAATCTGAGAGAAGCCACAAATTTCCTTCCACCCAGCGTTCCCCCAAGTCTCCAGATAAAAATGATACCTCACTTGTGTGGGTAGGCCTAGCGCCCGCGACAGGACATACCCCAAAACACAACGCGAACACATCCCATTTTTTGGCAGAAAACAGAGGTGTTTTATGCAAAGTGCCTATCTTAGATTTAACCTCTAGCTCAGCCGGCACCTAGGGAAACCTACCAAACCTGTGCATTTTTTGAAAACTAGAGACCTAGGGAAATCCAAGATGGGGAGACTTGTGGGGCTCTGACCAGGTTCTGTTACCCAGAATCCTTTGCAAACCTCAAAATTTGGCTAAAAAAACACGTTTTCCTCACATTTCGGAGACAGAAAGTTCTGGAATCTGAGAGGAGCCACAAATTTCCTTCCACCCAGCATTCCCCCAAGTCTCCCGATAAAAATGATACCTCACTTTTGTGGGTAGGCCTAGCGCCTGCGACAGGAAATTCCCCAAAACACAACGCGGACACATCCCATTTTTTGAGAGAAAACAGGTGTTTTTTGCAAAGTGACTAACTATAGATGTTGGCCTCTAGCTCAGCCGGCACCTAGGGAAACCTACCAAACCTGTGCATTTTTTAAAACTAGAAATCTAGCGGAATCCAAGATGGGTGACTTGTGGGGCTCTGACCAGGTTCTGTTACCCAGAATCCTTTGCAAACCTCAAAATTTGGCTAAAAAAACAAATTTTCCTCACATTTCAGTGACAGAAAGTTCTGGATTCTGAGAGGAGCCACCGATTTCCTTCCACCTAGCGTTCCCCCAAGTCTCCCGATAAAAATGATGCCTCACTTGTGTGGGTAGGCCTAGCTCCTGCGACAGGACATGCCCCAAAACACAACGTGGACACATCCCATTTTTTGACAGAAAACAGAGGTGTTTTTTGCAAAGTGCCTACATGTAGATTTTGGCCTCTCACTCAGCCGGCACCTAGGGAAACCTACCAAACCTGTGCATTTTTAAAAACTAGAGACCTAGGGGAATCCAAGATGGGGTGACTTGTGGGGCTCTGACCAGGTTCTGTTACCCAGAATCCTTTGCAAACCTCAAAATTTGGCTAAAAAAACAGGTTTTCCTCACATTTCAGTGACAGAAAGTTCTGGAATCTGAGAGAAGCCACACATTTCCTTCCACCCAGCGTTCCCCCAAATCTCCTGATAAAAATGATGCCTCACTTGTGTGGGTAGGCCTAGCGCCCGCGACAGGACATACCCCAAAACACAACGCGGACACATCCCATTTTTTGGCAGAAAACAGAGGTGTTTTATGCAAAGTGCCTATCTGTAGATTTTGACCTCTAGCTCAGCCGGCACCTAGGGAAACCTACCAAACCTGTGCATTTTTTTAAAACTAGAGACCTAGGGAAATCCAAGATGGGGAGACTTGTGGGGCTCTGACCAGGTTCTGTTACCCAGAATCCTTTGCAAACCTCAAAATTTGGCTAAAAAAACACGTTTTCCTCACATTTTGGAGACAGAAAGTTCTGGAATCTGAGAGGAGCCACAAATTTCCTTCCACCCAGCGTTCCCCCAAGTCTCCCAATAAAAATGATACCTCACTTGTGTGGGTAGGCCTAGCGCCCGCGACAGGAAATGCCCCAAAATACAACGCAGACACATCCCATTTTTTGACAGAAAACAGAGGTGTTTTTTGCAAAGTGCCTTCCTGTAGATTTTGGCCTCTAACTCAGCCGGCACCTAGGGAAACCTACCAAACCTGTGCATTTTTTTAAACTAGAGACCTAGGGGAATCCAAGATGGGGTGACTAGTGGGGCTCTGACCAGGTTCTGTTACCCAGAATCCTTTGCAAACCTCAAATTTGGCTAAAAATCTGGTTTTCCTCACATTTCAGTGACAGAAAGTTCTGGAATCTGAGAGAAGCCACAAATTTCCTTCCACCCAGCGTTCCCCCAAGTCTCCCGATGAAAATGATACCTTACTTGTGTGGGTAGGCCTAGCGCCCGCGGCAGGAAATGCCCCAAAACACAACGTGGATACATCCCATTTTATGACAGAAAACAGTTTTTTTTTTTTGCAAAGTGCCTACCTGTAGATTTTAGCCTCTAGCTCAGCCGGCACCTAGGGAAACCTACCAAACCTGTGAATTTTGGAAAACTAGAGACCTAGGGGAATCCAAGATGAGGTGACTAGTGGGGCTTTGACCAGGTTCTGTTACCCAGAATCCTTTGCAAACCTCAAAATTTGGCAAAAAAAACACGTTTTCCTCAAATTTCGGTGACAGAAAGTTCTGGAATCTGACAAAAGCCACAAATTTCCTTCCACCCAGCGTTCCCCCAGGTCTCCCGATAAAAATGATACCTCACTTGTGTGGGTAGGCCTAGCGCCCGCGACAGGAAATGCCCCAAAACACAACGTGGACACATCCCATTTTTTGACAGAAAACAGAGGTGTTTTTCTGTAAAGTGCCTACCTGTAGATTTTGGCCTCTAGCTCAGCCGGCACCTAGGGAAACCTACCAAACCTGTGCATTTTTTAAAACCAGAGGCCTAGGGGAATCCAAGATGGGGTGATTTGTGGGGCTCTGACCAGGTTCTGTTACCCAGAATCCTTTGCTAACCTCGCCATTTGGCTACAAAAAACACATTTTCCTCACATTTCGGTGACAGAAAGTTCTGGAATCTGACAGAAGCCACAATTTTCCTTCCACCCAGCGTTCCCCCAAGTCTCCCGATAAAAAATATACCTCACTTGTGAGGGTAGGCCTAGCGCCTGCGACAGGAAATGCCCCAAAACACAACGTGGACACATCCCATTTTTTTTACAGAAAACAGGGGTGTTTTTTGCAAAGTGCCTACCTGTAGAGTTTGGCCTCTAGCTCAGCCGGCACCTAGGGAAACCTACCAAACCAGTGCATTTTTAGAAACTAGAGACCTTTGGGAATCCAAGATGAGGTGACTTGTGGGTCTCTGACCAGGTTCTGTTACCCAGAATCCTTTGCTAACCTCAAAATTTGGCTAAAAAAACAGGTTTTTCCTCACATTTCAGTGACAGAAAGTTCTGGAATCTGAGAGGAGCCACAAATTTCCTTCCACCTAGCGTTCCCCCAAGTCTCCCGATAAAAATGATGCCTCACTTGTGTGGGTAGGCCTAGCGCCTGCGACAGGACATGCCCCAAAACACAACGCGGACACATCCCATTTTTTGACAGAAAACAGAGGTGTTTTTTGCAAAGTGCCTACATGTAGATTTTGGCCTCTCACTCAGCCGGCACCTAGGGAAACCTACCAAACCTGTGCATTTTTTAAAACTAGAGACCTAGGGGAATCCAAGATGGGGTGACTTGTGGGGCTCTGACAAGGTTCTGTTACCCAGAATCCTTTGCAAACCTCAAGATTTGACTAAAGAAACAGGTTTTCCTCACATTTCAGTGACAGAAAGTTCTGGAATCTGAGAGAAGCCACACATTTCCTTCCACCCAGCGTTCCCCCAAGTCTCCTGATAAAAATGATGCCTCACTTGTGTGGGTAGGCCTAGCGCCCGCGACAGGACATACCCCAAAACACAACGCGGACACATCCCATTTTTTGGCAGAAAACAGAAGTGTTTTATGCAAAGTGCCTATCTGTAGATTTTGACCTCTAGCTCAGCCGGCACCTAGGGAAACCTACCAAACCTGTGCATTTTTTGAAAACTAGAGACCTAGGGAAATCCAAGATGGGGAGACTTGTGGGGTTCTGACCAGGTTCTGTTACCCAGAATCCTTTGCAAACCTCAAAATTTGGCTAAAAAAACACGTTTTCCTCACATTTTGGAGACAGAAAGTTCTGGAATCTGAGAGGAGCCACAAATTTCCTTCCACCCAGTGTTCCCCTAAGTCTCCCGATAAAAATGATACCTCACTTTTGTGGGTAGGCTTAGCGCCTGCGACAGGAAATTCCCCAAAACACAACGTGGACACATCCCATTTTTTGAGAGAAAACAGGTGTTTTTTGCAAAGTGACTAACTATAGATGTTGGCCTCTAGCTCAGCCGGCACCTAGGGAAACCTACCAAACCTGTGCATTTTTGAAAACTAGAAATCTAGGGGAATCCAAGATGGGTGACTTGTGGGGCTCTGACCAGGCTCTGTTACCCAGAATCCTTTGCAAACCTCAAAATTTGGCTAAAAAAACACATTTTCCTCACATTTCAGTGACAGAAAGTTCTGGAATCTGAGAGGAGCCACCAATGTCCTTCCACCCAGTTTTCCCCCAAGTCTCCCGATAAAAATTATACCTCACTTGTGTGGGTAGGCCTAGCGCCCGCAACAGGAAATTCCCCAAAACACAACGTGGACACATCCCATTTGTTGAGAGAAAACAGGTGTTTTTTGCAAAGTGACTAACTATAGATGTTGGCCTCTAGCTCAGCCGGCACCAGGGGAAACCTACCAAACCTGTGCATTTTGGAAAACTAGAAATCTAGGGGAATCCAAGATGGGTGACTTGTGGGGCTCTGACCAGGTTCTGTTACCCAGAATCCTTTGCAAACCTCAAAATTTGGCTAAAAAAACACATTTTCCTCACATTTCAGTGACAGAAAGTTCTGGAATCTGAGAGGAGCCACCAATGTCCTTCCACCCAGTTTTTCCCCAAGTCTCCCGATAAAAATGATACCTCACTTGTGTGGGTAGGCCTAGCGACCGCAACAGGAAATGCCCCAAAATACAACGCATACACATCCCATTTTTTGACAGAAAACAGAGGTGTTTTTTGCAAAGTGCCTACCTGTAGATTTTGGCCTCTAACTCAGCCGGCACCTAGGGAAACCTACCAAACCTGTGCATTTTTTTAAACTAGAGACCTAGGGGAATCCAAGATGGGGTGACTAGTGGGGCTCTGACCAGGTTCTGTTACCCAGAATCCTTTGCAAACCTCAAAATTTGGCTAAAAATCTGGTTTTCCTCACATTTCAGTGACAGAAAGTTCTGGAATCTGAGAGAAGCCACAATTTTCCTTCCACCCAGCGTTCCCCCAAGTCTCCAGATAAAAATTATACCTCACTTGTGAGGGTAGGCCTAGCGCCTGCGACAGGAAATGCCCCAAAACACAACGTGGACACATCCCATTTTTTGACAGAAAACAGAGGTGTTTTTTGCAAAGTGCCTACCTGTAGATTTTGGCCTCTAGCTCAGCCGGCACCTAGGGAAACCTACCAAACCAGTGCATTTTTAGAAACTAGAGACCTTTGGGAATCCAAGATGAGGTGACTTGTGGGACTCTGACCAGGTTCTGTTACCCAGAATCCTTTGCTAACCTCAAAATTTGGCTAAAAAAACAGGTTTTCCTCACATTTCAGTGGCAGAAAGTTCTGGAATCTGAGAGGAGCCACAAATTTCCTTCCACCTAGCGTTCCCCCAAGTCTCCCGATAAAAATGATGCCTCACTTGTGTGGGTAAGCCTAGCGCCTGCGACAGGACATGCCCCAAAACACAACGCGGACACATCCCATTTTTTGACAGAAAACAGAGGTGTTTTTTGCAAAGTGCCTACATGTAGATTTTGGCCTCTCACTCAGCCGGCACCTAGGGAAACCTACCAAACCTGTGCTTTTTTAAAAACTAGAGACCTAGGGGAATCCAAGATGGGGTGACTTGTGGGGCTCTGACCAGGTTCTGTTACCCAGAATCCTTTGCAAACCTCAAAATTTGGCTAAAAAAACAGGTTTTCCTCACATTTCAGTGACAGAAAGTTCTGGAATCTGAGAGAAGCCACACATTTCCTTCCACCCAGCGTTCCCCCAAGTCTCCTGATAAAAATGATGCCTCACTTGTGTGGGTAGGCCTACCGCCCGCGACAGGACATACCCCAAAACACAACGCGGACACATCCCATTTTTTGGCAGAAAACAGAAGTGTTTTATGCAAAGTGCCTATCTGTAGATTTTGACCTCTAGCTCAGCCGGCACCTAGGGAAACCTACCAAACCTGTGCATTTTTTGAAAACTAGAGACCTAGGGAAATCCAAGATGGGGAGACTTGTGGGGTTCTGACCAGGTTCTGTTACCCAGAATCCTTTGCAAACCTCAAAATTTGGCTAAAAAAACACGTTTTCCTCACATTTTGGTGACAGAAAGTTCTGGAATCTGAGAGGCGCCACAAATTTCCTTCCACCCAGCGTTCCCCCAAGTCTCCCGATAAAAATGATACCTCACTTTTGTGGGTAGGCTTAGTGCCTGCGACAGGAAATTCCCCAAAACACAACGTGGACACATCCCATTTTTTGAGAGAAAACAGGTGTTTTTTGCAAAGTGACTAACTATAGATGTTGGCCTCTAGCTCAGCCGGCACCTAGGGAAACCTACCAAACCTGTGCATTTTTGAAAACTAGAAATCTAGGGGAATCCAAGATGGGTGACTTGTGGGGCTCTGACCAGGTTCTGTTACCCAGAATCCTTTGCAAACCTCAAAATTTGGCTAAAAAAACACATTTTCCTCACATTTCAGTGACAGAAAGTTCTGGAATCTGAGAGGAGCCACCAATTTCCTTCCACCCAGTTTTCCCCCAAGTCTCCCGATAAAAATGATACCTCACTTGTGTGGGTAGGCCTAGCGCCCGCGACAGGAAATTCCCCAAAACACAACGTGGACACATCCCATTTGTTGAGAGAAAACAGGTGTTTTTTGCAAAGTGACTAACTATAGATGTTGGCCTCTAGCTCAGCCGGCACCTGGGGAAACCTACCAAACCTGTGCATTTTTGAAAACTAGAAATCTAGAGGAATCCAAGATGGGTGACTTGTGGGGCTCTGACCAGGTTCTGTTACCCAGAATCCTTTGCAAACCTCAAAATTTGGCTAAAAAAACACATTTTCCTCACATTTCAGTGACAGAAAGTTCTGGATTCTGAGAGGAGCCACCAATTTCCTTCCACCCAGTTTTTCCCCAAGTCTCCCGATAAAAATGATACCTCACTTGTGTGGGTAGGCCTAGCGCCCGCGACAGGAAATGCCCCAAAATACAACGCATACACATCCCATTTTTTGACAGAAAACAGAGGTGTTTTTTGCAAAGTGCCTACCTGTAGATTTTGGCCTCTAACTCAGCCGGCACCTAGGGAAACCTACCAAACCTGTGCATTTTTTTAAACTAGAGACCTAGGGGAATCCAAGATGGGGTGACTAGTGGGGCTCTGACCAGGTTCTGTTACCCAGAATCCTTTGCAAACCTCAAAATTTGGCTAAAAATCTGGTTTTCCTCACATTTCAGTGACAGAAAGTTCTGGAATCTGAGAGAAGCCACAAATTTCCTTCCACCCAGCGTTCCCCCAAGTCTCCAGATAAAAATGATACCTCACTTGTGTGGGTAGGCCTAGCGCCCGCGACAGGACATACCCCAAAACACAACGTGGACACATCCCATTTTTTGAGAGAAAACAGGTGTTTTTTGCAAAGTGAATAACTATAGATGTTGGCCTCTAGCTCAGCCGGCACCTAGGGAAACCTACCAAACCTGTGCATTTTTGAAAACTAGAAATCTAGGGGAATCCAAGATGGGTGACTTGTGGGGCTCTGACCAGGTTCTGTTACCCAGAATCCTTTGCAAACCTCAAAATTTGGCTAAAAAAACACATTTTCCTCACATTTCAGTGACAGAAAGTTCTGGAATCTGAGAGGAGCCACCAATTTCCTTCCACCCAGTTTTCCCCCAAGTGTCCCGATAAAAATGATACCTCACTTGTGTGGGTAGGCCTAGCGCCCGCAACAGGAAATTCCCCAAAACACAACGTGGACACATCCCATTTGTTGAGAGAAAACAGGTGTTTTTTGCAAAGTGACTAATTATAGATGTTGGCCTCTAGCTCAGCCGGCACCTGGGGAAACCTACCAAACCTGTGCATTTTTGAAAACTAGAAATCTAGGGGAATCCAAGATGGGTGACTTGTGGGGCTCTGACCAGGTTCTGTTACCCAGAATCCTTTGCAAACCTCAAAATTTGGCTAAAAAAACACATTTTCCTCACATTTCAGTGACAGAAAGTTCTGGATTCTGAGAGGAGCCACCAATTTCCTTCCACCCAGTTTTTCCCCAAGTCTCCCGATAAAAATGATACCTCACTTGTGTGGGTAGGCCTAGCGCCCGCGACAGGAAATGCCCCAAAATACAACGCATACACATCCCATTTTTTGACAGAAAACAGAGGTGTTTTTTGCAAAGTGCCTACCTGTAGATTTTGGCCTCTAACTCAGCCGGCACCTAGGGAAACCTACCAAACCTGTGCATTTTTTTAAACTAGAGACCTAGGGGAATCCAAGATGGGGTGACTAGTGGGGCTCTGACCAGGTTCTGTTACCCAGAATCCTTTGCAAACCTCAAAATTTGGCTAAAAATCTGGTTTTCCTCACATTTCAGTGACAGAAAGTTCTGGAATCTGAGAGAAGCCACAATTTTCCTTCCACCCAGCGTTCCCCCAAGTCTCCCGATAAAAATTATACCTCACTTGTGAGAGTAGGCCTAGCGCCTGCAACAGGAAATGCCCCAAAACACAACGTGGACAGATCCCATTTTTTGACAGAAAACAGGGGTGTTTTTTGCAAAGTGCCTACCTGTAGATTTTGGCCTCTAGCTCAGCCGGCACCTAGGGAAACCTACCAAACCAGTGCATTTTTAGAAACTAGAGAACTTTGGGAATCCAAGATGAGGTGACTTGTGGGGCTCTGACCAGGTTCTGTTACCCAGAATCCTTTGCTAACCTCAAAATTTGGCTAAAAAAACAGGTTTTCCTCACATTTCAGTGACAGAAAGTTCTGGAATCTGAGAGGAGCCACAAATTTCCTTCCACCTAGCGTTCCCCCAAGTCTCCCGATAAAAATGATGCCTCACTTGTGTGGTTAGGCCTAGCGCCTGCGACAGGACATGCCCCAAAACACAACGCGGACACATCCCATTTTTTGACAGAAAACAGAGGTGTTTTTTGCAAAGTGCCTACATGTAGATTTTGGCCTCTCACTCACCCGGCACCTAGGTAAACCTACCAAACCTGTGCATTTTTAAAAACTAGAGACCTAGGGGAATCCAAGATGGGGTGACTTGTGGGGCTCTGACCAGGTTCTGTTACCCAGAATCCTTTGCAAACCTCAAAATTTGGCTAAAAAAACAGGTTTTCCTCACATTTCAGTGACAGAAAGTTCTGGAATCTGAGAGAAGCCACACATTTCCTTCCACCCAGCGTTCCCCCAAGTCTCCTGATAAAAATGATGCCTCACTTGTGTGGGTAGGCCTAGCGCCCGCGACAGGACATACCCCAAAACACAACGCGGACACATCCCATTTTTTGGCAGAAAACAGAAGTGTTTTATGCAAAGTGCCTATCTGTAGATTTTGACCTCTAGCTCAGCCGGCACCTAGGGAAACCTACCAAACCTGTGCATTTTTTGAAAACTAGAGACCTAGGGAAATCCAAGATGGGGAGACTTGTGGGGTTCTGACCAGGTTCTGTTACCCAGAATCCTTTGCAAACCTCAAAATTTGGCAAAAAAAACACGTTTTCCTCACATTTTGGAGACAGAAAGTTCTGGAATCTGAGAGGCGCCACAAATTTCCTTCCACCCAGCGTTCCCCCAAGTCTCCCGATAAAAATGATACCTCACTTTTGTGGGTAGGCTTAGCGCCTGCGACAGGATATTCCCCAAAACACAACGTGGACACATCCCATTTTTTGAGAGAAAACAGGTGTTTTTTGCAAAGTGACTAACTATAGATGTTGGCCTCTAGCTCAGCCGGCACCTAGGGAAACCTACCAAACCTGTGCATTTTTGAAAACTAGAAATCTAGGGGAATCCAAGATGGGTGACTTGTGGGGCTCTGACCAGGTTCTGTTACCCAGAATCCTTTGCAAACCTCAAAATTTGGCTAAAAAAACACATTTTCCTCACATTTCAGTGACAGAAAGTTCTGGAATCTGAGAGGAGCCACCAATTTCCTTCCACCCAGTTCTCCCCCAAGTCTCCCGATAAAAATGATACCTCACTTGTGTCGGTAGGCCTAGCGCCCGCGACAGGAAATTCCCCAAAACACAACGTGGACACATCCCATTTGTTGAGAGAAAACAGGTGTTTTTTGCAAAGTGACTAACTATAGATGTTGGGCTCTAGCTCAGCCGGCACCTGGGGAAACCTACCAAACCTGTGCATTTTTTAAAACTAGAAATCTAGAGGAATCCAAGATGGGTGACTTGTGGGGCTCTGACCAGGTTCTGTTACCCAGAATCCTTTGCAAACCTCAAAATTTGGCTAAAAAAACACATTTTCCTCACATTTCAGTGACAGAAAGTTCTGGATTCTGAGAGGAGCCACCAATTTCCTTCCACCCAGTTTTTCCCCAAGTCTCCCGATAAAAATGATACCTCACTTGTGTGGGTAGGCCTAGCGCCCGCGACAGGAAATGCCCCAAAATACAACGCATACACATCCCATTTTTTGACAGAAAACAGAGGTGTTTTTTGCAAAGTGCCTACATGTAGATTTTGGCCTCTAACTCAGCCGGCACCTAGGGAAACCTACCAAACCTGTGCATTTTTTTAAACTAGAGACCTAGGGGAATCCAAGATGGGGTGACTAGTGGGGCTCTGACCAGGTTCTGTTACCCAGAATCCTTTGCAAACCTCAAAATTTGGCTAAAAATCTGGTTTTCCTCACATTTCAGTGACAGAAAGTTCTGGAATCTGAGAGAAGCCACAAATTTCCTTCCACCCAGCGTTCCCCCAAGTCTCCAGATAAAAATGATACCTCACTTGTGCGGGTAGGCCTAGCGCCCGCGACAGGACATACCCCAAAACACAACGTGGACACATCCCATTTTTTGAGAGAAAACAGGTGTTTTTTGCAAAGTGACTAACTATAGATGTTGGCCTCTAGCTCAGCCGGCACCTAGGGAAACCTACCAAACCTGTGCATTTTTGAAAACTAGAAATGTAGGGGAATCCAAGATGGGTGACTTGTGGGGCTCTGACCAGGTTCTGTTACCCAGAATCCTTTGCAAACCTCAAAATTTGGCTAAAAAAACACATTTTCCTCACATTTCAGTGACAGAAAGTTCTGGAATCTGAGAGGAGCCACCAATTTCCTTCCACCCAGTTTTCCCCCAAGTCTCCCGATAAAAATCATACCTCACTTGTGTGGGTAGGCCTAGCGCCCGCGACAGGAAATTCCCCAAAACACAACGTGGACACATCCCATTTGTTGAGAGAAAACAGGTGTTTTTTGCAAAGTGACTAACTATAGATGTTGGCCTCTAGCTCAGCCGGCACCTGGGGAAACCTACCAAACCTGTGCATTTTTGAAAACTAGAAATCTAGAGGAATCCAAGATGGGTGACTTGTGGGGCTCTGACCAGGTTCTGTTACCCAGAATCCTTTGCAAACCTCAAAATTTGGCTAAAAAAACACATTTTCCTCACATTTCAGTGACAGAAAGTTCTGGATTCTGAGAGGAGCCACCAATTTCCTTCCACCCAGTTTTTCCCCAAGTCTCCCGATAAAAATGATACCTCACTTGTGTGGGTAGGCCTAGCGCCCGCGACAGGAAATGCCCCAAAATACAACGCATACACATCCCATTTTTTGACAGGAAACAGAGGTGTTTTTTGCAAAGTGCCTACCTGTAGATTTTGGCCTCTAACTCAGCCAGCACCTAGGGAAACCTACCAAACCTGTGCATTTTTTTAAACTAGAGACCTAGGGGAATCCAAGATGGGGTGACTAGTGGGGCTCTGACCAGGTTCTGTTACCCAGAATCCTTTGCAAACCTCAAAATTTGGCTAAAAATCTGGTTTTCCTCACATTTCAGTGACAGAAAGTTCTGGAATCTGAGAGAAGCCACAAATTTCCTTCCACCCAGCGTTCCCCCAAGTCTCCAGATAAAAATGATACCTCACTTGTGTGGGTAGGCCTAGCGCCCGCGACAGGACATACCCCAAAACACAACGCGGACACATCCCATTTTTTGGCAGAAAACAGAGGTGTTTTTTGCAAAGTGCCTACATGTAGATTTTGACCTCTAGCTCAGCCGGCACCTAGGGAAACCTACCAAACCTGTGCATTTTTTGAAAACTAGAGACCTAGGGAATTCCAAGATGGGGAGACTTGTGGGGCTCTCACCAGGTTCTGTTACCCAGAATCCTTTGCAAACCTCAACATTTGGCTAAAAAAACACGTTTTCCTCACATTTCGGAGACAGAAAGTTCTGGAATCTGAGAGGAGCCACAAATTTCCTTCCACCCAGCGTTCCCCCAAGTCTCCCGATAAAAATTATACCTCACTTGTGAGAGTAGGCCTAGCGCCTGCAACAGGAAATGCCCCAAAACACAACGTGGACAGATCCCATTTTTTGACAGAAAACAGGGGTGTTTTTTGCAAAGTGCCTACCTGTAGATTTTGGCCTCTAGCTCAGCCGGCACCTAGGGAAACCTACCAAACCAGTGCATTTTTAGAAACTAGAGAACTTTGGGAATCCAAGATGAGGTGACTTGTGGGGCTCTGACCAGGTTCTGTTACCCAGAATCCTTTGCTAACCTCAAAATTTGGCTAAAAAAACAGGTTTTCCTCACATTTCAGTGACAGAAAGTTCTGGAATCTGAGAGGAGCCACAAATTTCCTTCCACCTAGCGTTCCCCCAAGTCTCCCGATAAAAATGATGCCTCACTTGTGTGGTTAGGCCTAGCGCCTGCGACAGGACATGCCCCAAAACACAACGCGGACACATCCCATTTTTTGACAGAAAACAGAGGTGTTTTTTGCAAAGTGCCTACATGTAGATTTTGGCCTCTCACTCACCCGGCACCTAGGTAAACCTACCAAACCTGTGCATTTTTAAAAACTAGAGACCTAGGGGAATCCAAGATGGGGTGACTTGTGGGGCTCTGACCAGGTTCTGTTACCCAGAATCCTTTGCAAACCTCAAAATTTGGCTAAAAAAACAGGTTTTCCTCACATTTCAGTGACAGAAAGTTCTGGAATCTGAGAGAAGCCACACATTTCCTTCCACCCAGCGTTCCCCCAAGTCTCCTGATAAAAATGATGCCTCACTTGTGTGGGTAGGCCTAGCGCCCGCGACAGGACATACCCCAAAACACAACGCGGACACATCCCATTTTTTGGCAGAAAACAGAAGTGTTTTATGCAAAGTGCCTATCTGTAGATTTTGACCTCTAGCTCAGCCGGCACCTAGGGAAACCTACCAAACCTGTGCATTTTTTGAAAACTAGAGACCTAGGGAAATCCAAGATGGGGAGACTTGTGGGGTTCTGACCAGGTTCTGTTACCCAGAATCCTTTGCAAACCTCAAAATTTGGCAAAAAAAACACGTTTTCCTCACATTTTGGAGACAGAAAGTTCTGGAATCTGAGAGGCGCCACAAATTTCCTTCCACCCAGCGTTCCCCCAAGTCTCCCGATAAAAATGATACCTCACTTTTGTGGGTAGGCTTAGCGCCTGCGACAGGATATTCCCCAAAACACAACGTGGACACATCCCATTTTTTGAGAGAAAACAGGTGTTTTTTGCAAAGTGACTAACTATAGATGTTGGCCTCTAGCTCAGCCGGCACCTAGGGAAACCTACCAAACCTGTGCATTTTTGAAAACTAGAAATCTAGGGGAATCCAAGATGGGTGACTTGTGGGGCTCTGACCAGGTTCTGTTACCCAGAATCCTTTGCAAACCTCAAAATTTGGCTAAAAAAACACATTTTCCTCACATTTCAGTGACAGAAAGTTCTGGAATCTGAGAGGAGCCACCAATTTCCTTCCACCCAGTTCTCCCCCAAGTCTCCCGATAAAAATGATACCTCACTTGTGTCGGTAGGCCTAGCGCCCGCGACAGGAAATTCCCCAAAACACAACGTGGACACATCCCATTTGTTGAGAGAAAACAGGTGTTTTTTGCAAAGTGACTAACTATAGATGTTGGGCTCTAGCTCAGCCGGCACCTGGGGAAACCTACCAAACCTGTGCATTTTTTAAAACTAGAAATCTAGAGGAATCCAAGATGGGTGACTTGTGGGGCTCTGACCAGGTTCTGTTACCCAGAATCCTTTGCAAACCTCAAAATTTGGCTAAAAAAACACATTTTCCTCACATTTCAGTGACAGAAAGTTCTGGATTCTGAGAGGAGCCACCAATTTCCTTCCACCCAGTTTTTCCCCAAGTCTCCCGATAAAAATGATACCTCACTTGTGTGGGTAGGCCTAGCGCCCGCGACAGGAAATGCCCCAAAATACAACGCATACACATCCCATTTTTTGACAGAAAACAGAGGTGTTTTTTGCAAAGTGCCTACATGTAGATTTTGGCCTCTAACTCAGCCGGCACCTAGGGAAACCTACCAAACCTGTGCATTTTTTTAAACTAGAGACCTAGGGGAATCCAAGATGGGGTGACTAGTGGGGCTCTGACCAGGTTCTGTTACCCAGAATCCTTTGCAAACCTCAAAATTTGGCTAAAAATCTGGTTTTCCTCACATTTCAGTGACAGAAAGTTCTGGAATCTGAGAGAAGCCACAAATTTCCTTCCACCCAGCGTTCCCCCAAGTCTCCAGATAAAAATGATACCTCACTTGTGCGGGTAGGCCTAGCGCCCGCGACAGGACATACCCCAAAACACAACGTGGACACATCCCATTTTTTGAGAGAAAACAGGTGTTTTTTGCAAAGTGACTAACTATAGATGTTGGCCTCTAGCTCAGCCGGCACCTAGGGAAACCTACCAAACCTGTGCATTTTTGAAAACTAGAAATGTAGGGGAATCCAAGATGGGTGACTTGTGGGGCTCTGACCAGGTTCTGTTACCCAGAATCCTTTGCAAACCTCAAAATTTGGCTAAAAAAACACATTTTCCTCACATTTCAGTGACAGAAAGTTCTGGAATCTGAGAGGAGCCACCAATTTCCTTCCACCCAGTTTTCCCCCAAGTCTCCCGATAAAAATCATACCTCACTTGTGTGGGTAGGCCTAGCGCCCGCGACAGGAAATTCCCCAAAACACAACGTGGACACATCCCATTTGTTGAGAGAAAACAGGTGTTTTTTGCAAAGTGACTAACTATAGATGTTGGCCTCTAGCTCAGCCGGCACCTGGGGAAACCTACCAAACCTGTGCATTTTTGAAAACTAGAAATCTAGAGGAATCCAAGATGGGTGACTTGTGGGGCTCTGACCAGGTTCTGTTACCCAGAATCCTTTGCAAACCTCAAAATTTGGCTAAAAAAACACATTTTCCTCACATTTCAGTGACAGAAAGTTCTGGATTCTGAGAGGAGCCACCAATTTCCTTCCACC
This sequence comes from Pleurodeles waltl, assembly GCF_031143425.1. Lineage (NCBI taxonomy): Eukaryota > Metazoa > Chordata > Amphibia > Caudata > Salamandridae > Pleurodeles > Pleurodeles waltl. The sequence goes on from NW_027150003.1 coordinate 41,553, forward strand.
CAGTTTTTCCCCAAGTCTCCCGATAAAAATGATACCTCACTTGTGTGGGTAGGCCTAGCGCCCGCGACAGGAAATGCCCCAAAATACAACGCATACACATCCCATTTTTTGACAGGAAACAGAGGTGTTTTTTGCAAAGTGCCTACCTGTAGATTTTGGCCTCTAACTCAGCCAGCACCTAGGGAAACCTACCAAACCTGTGCATTTTTTTAAACTAGAGACCTAGGGGAATCCAAGATGGGGTGACTAGTGGGGCTCTGACCAGGTTCTGTTACCCAGAATCCTTTGCAAACCTCAAAATTTGGCTAAAAATCTGGTTTTCCTCACATTTCAGTGACAGAAAGTTCTGGAATCTGAGAGAAGCCACAAATTTCCTTCCACCCAGCGTTCCCCCAAGTCTCCAGATAAAAATGATACCTCACTTGTGTGGGTAGGCCTAGCGCCCGCGACAGGACATACCCCAAAACACAACGCGGACACATCCCATTTTTTGGCAGAAAACAGAGGTGTTTTTTGCAAAGTGCCTACATGTAGATTTTGACCTCTAGCTCAGCCGGCACCTAGGGAAACCTACCAAACCTGTGCATTTTTTGAAAACTAGAGACCTAGGGAATTCCAAGATGGGGAGACTTGTGGGGCTCTCACCAGGTTCTGTTACCCAGAATCCTTTGCAAACCTCAACATTTGGCTAAAAAAACACGTTTTCCTCACATTTCGGAGACAGAAAGTTCTGGAATCTGAGAGGAGCCACAAATTTCCTTCCACCCAGCGTTCCCCCAAGTCTCCCGATAAAAATGATACCTCACTTTTGTGGGTAGGCCTAGCGCCTGCGACAGGAAATTCCCCAAAACACAACGTGGACACATCCCATTTTTTTAGAGAAAACAGGTGTTTTTTGCAAAGTGACTAACTATAGATGTTGGCCTCTAGCTCAGCCGGCACCTAGGGAAACCTACCAAACCTGTGCATTTTTGAAAACTAGAAATCTAGGGGAATCCAAGATGGGTGACTTGTGGGGCTCTGACCAGGTTCTGTTACCCAGAATCCTTTGCAAACCTCAAAAGTTGGCTAAAAAAACACATTTTCCTCACATTTCAGTGACAGAAAGTTCTGGATTCTGAGAGGAGCCACCAGTTTCCTTCCACCCAGTTTTCCCCCAAGTCTCCCGATAAAAATGATACCTCACTTCTTTGGGTAGGCCTAGCGCCCGCGGCAGGAAATGCCCCAAAACACAACGTGGATACATCCCATTTTATGACAGAAAACAGGTTTTTTTTTTGCAAAGTGCCTACCTGTAGATTTTAGCCTGTAGCTCAGCCGGCACCTAGGGAAACCTACCAAACCTGTGAATTTTGGAAAACTAGAGACCTAGGGGAATCCAAGATGAGGTGACTAGTGGGGCTTTGACCAGGTTCTGTTACCCAGAATCCTTGGCAAACCTCAAAATTTGGCAAAAAAAAACACGTTTTCCTCAAATTTCGGTGACAGAAAGTTCTGGAATCTGACAAAAGCCACACATTTTCCTTCCACCAAGCGTTCCCCCAGGTCTCCCGATAAAAATGATACCTCACTTGTGTGGGTAGGCCTAGCGCCCGCGACAGGAAATGCCCCAAAACACAACGTGGACACATCCCATTTTTTGACAGAAAACAGAGGTGTTTATTGCAAAGTGCCTACCTGTAGACTTTGGCCTCTAGCTCAGCCGGCACCTAGGGAAACCTACCAAACCTGTGCATTTTTGAAAACTAGAAATCTAGGGGAATCCAAGATGGGTGACTTGTGGGGCTCTGACCAGGTTCTGTTACCCAGAATCCTTTGCAAACCTCAAAAGTTGGCTAAAAAAACACATTTTCCTCACATTTCAGTGACAGAAAGTTCTGGATTCTGAGAGGAGCCACCAATTTCCTTCCACCCAGTTTTCCCCAAGTCTCCCGATAAAAATGATACCTCACTTCTGTGGGTAGGCCTAGCGCCCACGGCAGGAAATGCCCCAAAACACAACGTGGACACATCCCATTTTTTTGACAGAAAACAGAGGTGTTTATTGCAAAGTGCCTACCTGTAGACTTTGGCCTCTAGCTCAGCCGGCACCTAGGGAAACCTACCAAACCTGTGCATTTTTTAAACCTAGAGACCTAGGGGAATCCAAGATGGGGTGACTTGGGAGGCTCTGACCAGGTTCTGTTACCCAGAATCCTTTGCTAACCTCGCCATTTGGCTAAAAAAAACACATTTTAATCACATTTCGGTGACAGAAAGTTCTGGAATCTGACAGAAGCCACAATTTTCCTTCCACCCAGCGTTCCCCCAAGTCTCCCGATAAAAATTATACCTCACTTGTGAGGGTAGGCCTAGCGCCTGCCACAGGAAATGCCCCAAAACACAACGTGGACACATCCCATTTTTTGACAGAAAACAGGGGTGTTTTATGCAAAGTGCCTACCTGTAGATTTTGGCCTCTAGCTCAGCCGGCACCTAGGGAAACCTACCAAACCTGTGCATTTTTTGAAAACTAGAGACCTAGGGAAATCCAAGATGGGGAGACTTGTGGGGTTCTGACCAGGTTCTGTTACCCAGAATCCTTTGCAAACCTCAAAATTTGGCTAAAAAAACACGTTTTCCTCACATTTTGGAGACAGAAAGTTCTGGAATCTGAGAGGAGCCACAAATTTCCTTCCACCCAGCGTTCCCCCAGGTCTCCCGATAAAAATGATACCTCACTTGTGTGGGTAGGCCTAGCGCCCCGCGACAGGAAATGCCCCAAAACACAACGTGGACACATACAATTTTTTGACAGAAAACAGAGGTGTTTATTGCAAAGTGCCTACCTGTAGATTTTGGCCTCTAGCTCAGCCGGCACCTAGGGAAACCTACCAAACCTGTGCATTTTTTTAAACCTAGAGACCTAGGGTAATCCAAGATGGGGTGACTTGGGAGGCTCTGACCAGGTTCTGTTACCCAGTATCCTTTGCAAACCTCAAAAGTTGGCTAAAAAGACTGGTTTTCCTCACATTTCGGTGACAGAAAGTTCTGGAATCTGAGAGGAGCCACACATTTCCTTCCACCCAACAGTCCCCCAAGTCTCCCGATAAAAATGATACCTCACTTTTGTGGGTAGGCCTAGCGCCTGCGACAGGAAATTCCCCAAAACACAACGTGGACACGTCCCATTTTTTGAGAGAAAACAGGTGTTTTTTGCAAAGTGACTAACTATAGATGTTGGCCTCTAGCTCAGCCGGCACCTAGGGAAACCTACCAAACCTGTGCATTTTTTAAAACTAGAAATCTAGGGGAATCTAAGATGGGTGACTTGTGGGGCTCTGACCAGGTTCTGTTACCCAGAATCCTTTGCAAACCTCAAAATTTGGCTCAAAAAACACATTTTCCTCACATTTCAGTGACAGAAAGTTCTGGATTCTGAGAGGAGCCACCAATTTCCTTCCACCCAGTTTTCCCCCAAGTCTCCCGATAAAAATGATACCTCACTTGTGTGGATAGGCCTAGCGCCCGTGACAGGAAATGCCCCAAAATACAACGCAGACACATCAAATTTTTTGACAGAAAACAGAGGTGTTTTTTGCAAAGTGCCTTCCTGTAGATTTTGGCCTCTAACTCAGCCGGCACCTAGGGAAACCTACCAAACCTGTGCATTTTTTAAAACTAGAGACCTAGAGGAATCCAAGATGGGGTGACTAGTGGGGCTCTGACCAGGTTCTGTTACCCAGAATCCTTTGCAAACCTCAAAATTTGGCTAAAAATCTGCTTTTCCTCACATTTCAGTGACAGAAAGTTCTGGAATCTGAGAGAAGCCACAAATTTCCTACCACCCAACGTTCCCCCAAGCCTCCGATAAAAATGATACCTCACTTTTGTGGGTAGGCCTAGCGCCTGCGACAGGAAATTCCCCAAAACACAACGTGGACAACTCCCATTTTTTGAGAGAAAACAGGTGTTTTTTACAAAGTGCCTACCTGTAGATTTTAGCCTCTAGCTCAGCCGGCACCTAGGGAAACCTACCAAACCTGTGAATTTTGGAAAACTAGAGACCTAGGGGAATCCAAGATGAGGTGACTTGTGGGGCTTTGACCAGGTTCTGTTACCCAGAATCCTTTGCAAACCTCAAAATTTGGCAAAAAAAACACGTTTTCCTCAAATTTCGGTGACAGAAAGTTCTGGAATCTGACAAAAGCCACAAATTTCCTTCCATCCAGCGTTCCCCCAGGTCTCCCGATAAAAATGATACCTCACTTGTGTGGGTAGGCCTAGCGCCCGCAACAGGAAGTGCCCCAAAACACAACGTGGACACATCTCATTTTTTGACAGAAAACAGAGGTGTTTATTGCAAAGTGCCTACCTGTAGATTTTGGCCTCTAGCTCAGCCGGCACCTAGGGAAACCTACCAAACCAATGCATTTTTTTAAACTAGAGACATAGGGGAATCCAAGATGGGGTGACTTGGGAGGCTCTGACCAGGTTCTGTTACCCAGTATCCTTTGCAAACCTCAAAAGTTGGCTAAAAAGACTGGTTTTCCTCACATTTCGGTGACAGAAAGTTCTGGAATCTGAGAGGAGCCACACATTTCCTTCCACCCAACAGTCCCCCAAGTCTCCCTATAAAAATGATACCTCACTTGTGTGGGTAGGCCTAGCGCCCGCGACAGGAAATGCCCCAAAACACAACGTGGACACATCCCATTTTTTGACAGAAAACAGAGGTGTTTTTCTGTAAAGTGCCTACCTGTAGATTTTGGCCTCTAGCTCAGCCGGCACCTAGGGAAACCTACCAAACCTGTGCATTTTTTAAAACCAGAGGCCTAGGGGAATCCAAGATGGGGTGATTTGTGGGGCTCTGACCAGGTTCTGTTACCCAGAATCCTTTGCTAACCTCGCCATTTGCCTACAAAAAACACATTTTCCTCACATTTCGGTGACAGAAAGTTCTGGAATCTGACAGAAGCCACAATTTTCCTTCCACACAGCGTTCCCCAAGTCTCCCAATAAAAATTATACCTCACTTGTGAGGGTAGGCCTAGCGCCTGCGACAGGAAATGCCCCAAAACACAACATGGACACATCCCATTTTTTGACAGAAAACAGGGGTGTTTTTTGCAAAGTGCCTACCTGTAGATTTTGGCCTCTAGCTCAGCCGGCACCTAGGGAAACCTACCAAACCAGTGCATTTTTAAAAACTAGAGACCTTTGGGAATCCAAGATGAGGTGACTTGTGGGGCTCTGACCAGGTTCTGTTACCCAGAATCCTTTGCTAACCTCAATATTTGGCTAAAAAACAGGTTTTCCTCACATTTCAGTGACAGAAAGTTCTGGAATCTGAGAGGAGCCATAAATTTCCTTCCACCTAGCGTTCCCCCAAGTCTCCCGATAAAAATGATGCCTCACTTGTGTGGGTAGGCCTAGCGCCTGCGACAGGACTTGCCCCAAAACACAACGCGGACACATCCCATTTTTTGACAGAAAACAGAGGTGTTTTTTGCAAAGTGCCTACATGTAGATTTTGGCCTCTCACTCAGCCGGCACCTAGGGAAACCTACCAAACCTGTGCATTTTTAAAAACTAGAGACCTAAGGGAATCCAAGATGGGGTGACCTGTGGGGCTCTGACCAGGTTCTGTTACCCAGAATCCTTTGCAAACCTCAAAATTTGGCTAAAAAAACAGGTTTTCCTCACATTTCAGTGACAGAAAGTTCTGGAATCTGAGAGAAGCCACACATTTCCTTCCACCCAGCGTTCCCCCAAGTCTCCCGGTAAAAATGATGCCTCACTTGTGTGGGTAGGCCTAGCGCCCGCGACAGGACATACCCCAAAACACAACGCGGACACATCCCATTTTTGGGCAGAAAACAGAAGTGTTTTATGCAAAGTGCCTATCTGTAGATTTTGACCTCTAGCTCAGCCGGCACCTAGGGAAACCTACCAAACCTGTGCATTTTTGAAAACTAGAAAACTAGGGGAATCCAAGATGGGTGACTTGTGGGGCTCTGACCAGGTTCTGTTACCCAGAATCCTTTGCAAACCTCAAAATTTGGCTAAAAAAACACATTTTCCTCACATTTCAGTGACAGAAAGTTCTGGAATCTGAGAGGAGCCACCAATTTCCTTCCACCCAGTTTTCCCCCAAGTCTCCCGATAAAAATGATACCTCACTTGTGTGGGTAGGCCTAGCGCCGGCGACAGGAAATTCCCCAAAACACAACGTGGACACATCCCATTTGTTGAGAGAAAACAGGTGTTTTTTGCAAAGTGACTAACTATAGATGTTGGCCTCTAGCTCAGCCGGCACCTGGGGAAACCTACCAAACCTGTGCATTTTTGAAAACTAGAAATCTAGGGGAATCCAAGATGGGTGACTTGTGGGGCTCTGACCAGGTTCTGTTACCCAGAATCCTTTGCAAACCTCAAAATTTGGCTAAAAAAACACATTTTCCTCACATTTCAGTGACAGAAAGTTCTGGATTCTGAGAGGAGCCACTAATTTCCTTCCACCCAGTTTTTCCCCAAGTCTCCCGATAAAAATGATACCTCACTTGTGTGGGTAGGCCTAGCACCCGCGACAGGAAATTCCCCAAAACACAACGTGGACACATCCCATTTGTTGAGAGAAAACAGGTGTTTTTTGCAAAGTGACTAACTATAGATGTTGGCCTCTAGCTCAGCCGGCACCTGGGGAAACCTACCAAACCTGTGCATTTTTGAAAACTAGAAATCTAGGGGAATCCAAGATGGGTGACTTGTGGGGCTCTGACCAGGTTCTGTTACCCAGAATCCTTTGCAAACCTCAAAATTTGGCTAAAAAAACACATTTTCCTCACATTTCAGTGACAGAAAGTTCTGGATTCTGAGAGGAGCCACCAATTTCCTTCCACCCAGTTTTTCCCCAAGTCTCCCGATAAAAATGATACCTCACTTGTGTGGGTAGGCCTAGCGCCCGCGACAGGAAATGCCCCAAAATACAACGCATACACATCCCATTTTTTGACAGAAAACAGAGGTGTTTTTTGCAAAGTGCCTACCTGTAGATTTTGGCCTCTAACTCAGCCGGCACCTAGGGAAACCTACCAAACCTGTGCATTTTTTTAAACTAGAGACCTAGGGGAATCCAAGATGGGGTGACTAGTGGGGCTCTGACCAGGTTCTGTTACCTAGAATCCTTTGCAAACCTCAAAATTTGGCTAAAAATCTGGTTTTCCTCACATTTCAGTGACAGAAAGTTCTGGAATCTGAGAGAAGCCACAATTTTCCTTCCACCCAGCGTTCCCCCAAGTCTCCCGATAAAAATTATACCTCACTTGTGAGGGTAGGCCTAGCGCCTGCGACAGGAAATGCCCCAAAACACAACGTGGACACATCCCATTTTTTGACAGAAAACAGGGGTGTTTTTTGCAAAGTGCCTACCTGTAGATTTTGGCCTCTAGCTCAGCCGGCACCTAGGGAAACCTACCAAACCAGTGCATTTTTAGAAACTAGAGACCTTTGGGAATCCAAGATGAGGTGACTTGTGGGGCTCTGACCAGGTTCTGTTACCCAGAATCCTTTGCTAACCTCAAAATTTGGCTAAAAAAACAGGTTTTCCTCACATTTCAGTGACAGAAAGTTCTGGAATCTGAGAGGAGCCACAAATTTCCTTCCACCTAGCGTTCCCCCAAGTCTCCCGATAAAAATGATGCCTCACTTGTGTGGGTAGGCCTAGCGCCTGCGACACGACATGCCCCAAAACACAACGCGGACACATCCCATTTTTTGACAGAAAACAGAGGTGTTTTTTGCAAAGTGCCTACATGTAGATTTTGGCCTCTCACTCAGCCGGCACCTAGGGAAACCTACCAAACCTGTGCATTTTTAAAAACTAGAGACCTAGGGGAATCCAAGATGGGGTGACTTGTGGGGCTCTGACCAGGTTCTGTTACCCAGAATCCTTTGCAAACCTCAAAATTTGGCTAAAAAAACAGGTTTTCCTCACATTTCAGTGACAGAAAGTTCTGGAATCTGAGAGAAGCCACACATTTCCTTCCACCCAGCGTTCCCCCAAGTCTCCTGATAAAAATGATGCCTCACTTGTGTGGGTAGGCCTAGCGCCCGCGACAGGACATACCCCAAAACACAACGTGGACACATCCCATTTTTTGGCAGAAAACAGAAGTGTTTTATGCAAAGTGCCTATCTGTAGATTTTGACCTCTAGCTCAGCCGGCACCTAGGGAAACCTACCAAACCTGTGCATTTTTTGAAAACTAGAGACCTAGGGAAATCCAAGATGGGGAGACTTGTGGGGTTCTGACCAGGTTCTGTTACCCAGAATTCTTTGCAAACCTCAAAATGTGGCTAACAAAACACGTTTTCCTCACATTTTGGAGACAGAAAGTTCTGGAATCTGAGAGGAGCCACAAATTTCCTTCCACCCAGCGTTCCCCCAAGTCTCCCGATAAAAATGATACCTCACTTTTGTGGGTAGGCTTAGCGCCTGCGACAGGAAATTCCCCAAAACACAACGTGGACACATTCCATTTTTTGAGAGAAAACAGGTGTTTTTTGCAAAGTGACTAACTATAGATGTTGGCCTCTAGCTCAGCCGGCACCTAGGGAAACCTACCAAACCTGTGCATTTTTGAAAACTAGAAATCTAGGGGAATCCAAGATGGGTGACTTGTGGGGCTCTGACCAGGTTCTGTTACCCAGAATCCTTTGCAAACCTCAAAATTTGGCTGATAAAACACATTTTCCTCACATTTCAGTGACAGAAAGTTCTGGAATCTGAGAGGAGCCACCAATTTCCTTCCACCCAGTTTTCCCCCAAGTCTCCCGATAAAAATGATACCTCACTTGTGTGGGTAGGCCTAGCGCCCGCGACAGGAAATTCCCCAAAACACAACGTGGACACATCCCATTTGTTGAGAGAAAACAGGTGTTTTTTGCAAAGTGACTAACTATAGATGTTGGCCTCTAGCTCAGCCGGCACCTGGGGAAACCTACCAAACCTGTGCATTTTTGAAAACTAGAAATCTAGGGGAATCCAAGATGGGTGACTTGTGGGGCTCTGACCAGGTTCTGTTACCCAGAATCCTTTGCAAACCTCAAAATTTGGCTAAAAAAACACATTTTCCTCACATTTCAGTGACAGAAAGTTCTGGATTCTGAGAGGAGCCACCAATTTCCTTCCACCCAGTTTTTCCCCAAGTCTCCCGATAAAAATGATACCTCACTTGTGTGGGTAGGCCTAGCGCCCGCGACAGGAAATGCCCCAAAATACAACGCATACACATCCCATTTTTTGACAGAAAACAGAGGTGTTTTTTGCAAAGTGCCTACCTGTAGATTTTGGCCTCTAACTCAGCCGGCACCTAGGGAAACCTACCAAACCTGTGCATTTTTTTAAACTAGAGACCTAGGGGAATCCAAGATGGGGTGACTAGTGGGGCTCTGACCAGGTTCTGTTACCCAGAATCCTTTGCAAACCTCAAAATTTGGCTAAAAATCTGGTTTTCCTCACATTTCAGTGACAGAAAGTTCTGGAATCTGAGAGAAGCCACAATTTTCCTTCCACCCAGCGTTCCCCCAAGTCTCCCGATAAAAATTATACCTCACTTGTGAGGGTAGGCCTAGCGCCTGCGACAGGAAATGCCCCAAAACACAACATGGACACATCCCATTTTTTGACAGAAAACAGGGGTGTTTTTTGCAAAGTGCCTACCTGTAGATTTTGGCCTCTAGCTCAGCCGGCACCTAGGGAAACCTACCAAACAAGTGCATTTTTAGAAACTAGAGACCTTTGGGAATCCAAGATGAGGTGACTTGTGGGGCTCTGACCAGATTCTGTTACCCAGAATCCTTTGCTAACCTCAAAATTTGGCTAAAAAAACTGGTTTTCCTCACATTTCAGTGACAGAAAGTTCTGGAATCTGAGAGGAGCCACAAATTTCCTTCCACCTAGCGTTCCCCCAAGTCTCCCGATAACAATGATGCCTCACTTGTGTGGGTAGGCCTAGCGCCTGCGACACGACATGCCCCAAAACACAACGCGGACACATCCCATTTTTTGACAGAAAACAGAGGTGTTTTTTGCAAAGTGCCTACATGTAGATTTTGGCCTCTCACTCAGCCGGCACCTAGGGAAACCTACCAAACCTGTGCATTTTTAAAAACTAGAGACCTAGGGGAATCCAAGATGGGGTGACTTGTGGGGCTCTGACCAGGTTCTGTTACCCAGAATCCTTTGCAAACCTCAAAATTTGGCTAAAAAAACAGGTTTTCCTCACATTTCAGTGACAGAAAGTTCTGGAATCTGAGAGAAGCCACACATTTCCTTCCACCCAGCGTTCCCCCAAGTCTCCTGATAAAAATGATGCCTCACTTGTGTGGGTAGGCCTAGCGCCCGCGACAGGACATACCCCAAAACACAACGTGGACACATCCCATTTTTTGGCAGAAAACAGAAGTGTTTTATGCAAAGTGCCTATCTGTAGATTTTGACCTCTAGCTCAGCCGGCACCTAGGGAAACCTACCAAACCTGTGCATTTTTTGAAAACTAGAGACCTAGGGAAATCCAAGATGGGGAGACTTGTGGGGTTCTGACCAGGTTCTGTTACCCAGAATTCTTTGCAAACCTCAAAATTTGGCTAAAAAAACACGTTTTCCTCACATTTTGGAGACAGAAAGTTCTGGAATCTGAGAGGAGCCACAAATTTCCTTCCACCCAGCGTTCCCCCAAGTCTCCAGATAAAAATGATACCTCACTTTTGTGGGTAGGCTTAGCGCCTGCGACAGGAAATTCCCCAAAACACAACGTGGACACATCCCATTTTTTTAGAGAAAACAGGTGTTTTTTGCAAAGTGACTAACTATAGATGTTGGCCTATAGCTCAGCCGGCACCTAGGGAAACCTACCAAACCTGTGCATTTTTGAAAACTAGAAATCTAGGGGAATCCAAGATGGGTGACTTGTGGGGCTCTGACCAGGTTCTGTTACCCAGAATCCTTTGCAAACCTCAAAATTTGGCTAATAAAACACATTTTCCTCACATTTCAGTGACAGAAAGTTCTGGAATCTGAGAGGAGCCACCAATTTCCTTCCACCCAGTTTTCCCCCAAGTCTCCCGATAAAAATGATACCTCACTTGTGTGGGTAGGCCTAGCGCCCGCGACAGGAAATTCCCCAAAACACAACGTGGACACATCCCATTTGTTGAGAGAAAACAGGTGTTTTTTGCAAAGTGACTAACTATAGATGTTGGCCTCTAGCTCAGCCGGCACCTGGGGAAACCTACCAAACCTGTGCATTTTTGAAAACTAGAAATCTAGGGGAATCCAAGATGGGTGACTTGTGGGGCTCTGACCAGGTTCTGTTACCCAGAATCCTTTGCAAACCTCAAAATTTGGCTAAAAAAACACATTTTCCTCACATTTCAGTGACAGAAAGTTCTGGATTCTGAGAGGAGCCACCAATTTCCTTCCACGCAGTTTTTCCCCAAGTCTCCCAATAAAAATGATACCTCACTTGTGTGGGTAGGCCTAGCGCCCGTGACAGGAAATGCCCCAAAATACAACGCATACACATCCCATTTTTTGACAGAAAACAGAGGTGTTTTTTGCAAAGTGCCTACCTGTACATTTTGGCCTCTAACTCAGCCGGCACCTAGGGAAACCTACCAAACCTGTGCATTTTTTTAAACTAGAGACCTAGGGGAATCCAAGATGGGGTGACTAGTGGGGCTCTGACCAGGTTCTGTTACCCAGAATCCTTTGCAAACCTCAAAATTTGGCTAAAAATCTGGTTTTCCTCACATTTCAGTGACAGAAAGTTCTGGAATCTGAGAGAAGCCACAAATTTCCTTCCACCCAGCGTTTCCCCAAGTCTCCTAATAAAAATGATGCCTCACTTGTGTGGGTAGGCCTAGCGCCCGCAACAGGAAATGCCCCAAAACACAACGCGGACACATCCCATTTTTTGACAGAAAACAGAGGTGTTTTTTGCAAAGTGCCTATCTGTAGATTTTGACCACTAGCTCAGCCGGCACCTAGGGAAACCTACCAAACCTGTGCATTTATTTAAAAACTAGAGACCTCGGGAAATCCAAGATGGGGAGACTTGTGGGGCTCTGACCAGGTTCTGTTACCCAGAATCCTTTGCAAACCTCAAAATGTGGCTAAAAAAACAAGTTTTCCTCACATTTCGGAGACAGAAAGTTCTGGCATCTGAGAGGAGCCACAAATTTCCTTCCACCCAGCGTTCCCCCAAGTCTCCCGATAAAAATGATACCTCACTTTTGTGGGTAGGCCTAGCGCCCGCAACAGGAAATTCCCCAAAACACAACGTGGACACCATTTTTTGAGAGAAAACAGGTGTTTTTTGCAAAGTGACTAACTGTAGATTTTGTCCTCTAGCTCAGCCGGCACCTAGGGAAACTTACCAAACCTGTGCATTTTTTAAAACTAGAAATGTAGGGGAATCCAAGATGGGTGACTTGTGGGGCTCTGACCAGGTTCTGTTACCCAGAATCTTTTGCAAACCTCAAAATTTGGCTAAAAAAACAGGTTTTCCTCATATTTTAGTGACAGAAAGTCCTGGAATCTGAGAGGAGCCACAAATTTCCTTCCACCCAGCGTTCCCCCAAGTCTCCCGATAAAAATGATACCTCACTTTTGTGGGTAGGCCTAGCGCCCACGACAGGAAATTCCCCAAAACACAACGTGGACACATCCCATATTTTGAGAGAAAACAGGTGTTTTTTGCAAAGTGACTAACTGTAGATTTTGGCCTCTAGCTCAGCCGGCACCTAGGGAAACTTACCAAACTTGTGCATTTTTGAAAACTAGAAATCCAGGGGAATCCAAGATGGGTGACTTGTGGGGCTCTGACCAGGTTCTCTTACCCAGAATCCCTTGCAAACCTCAAAATTTGGCTAAAAAAACAAGTTTTCCTCACATTTCGGTGACAGAAAGTTCTGGAATCTGAGAGGAGCCACAAATTTCCTTCCACCCAGCCTTCCCCCAAGTCTCCTGACAAAAATGATGCCTCACTTGTGTGGGTAGGCCTAGCGCCCGCGACAGGAAATTCCCCAAAACACAACGTGGACACATCCCATTTTTGAGAGAAAACAGGTGTTTTTTGCAAAGTGACTAACTGTAGATTTTGGCCTCTAGCTCAGCTGGCACCTAGGGAAACCTACCAAACCTGTGGATTTTTGAAAACTAGAAATCTAGGGGAATCCAAGATGGATGACTTGTGGGGCTCTGACCAGGTTCTGTTACCCAGAATCCTTTGCAAACCTCAAAATTTGGCTAAAAAAACAGGTTTTACTCACATTTCAGTGACAGAAAGTTCTGGAATCTGAGAGGAGCCACAAATTTCCTTCCACCCAGCCTTCCCCCAAGTCTCCTGATAAAAATGATACCTCACTTGTGTGGGTAGGCCTAGTGCCCGCGACAGGAGATGCCCTAAAACACAACGCGGACAAATAACATTTTTTGACAGAAAACAGAGGTGTTTTTTGCAAAGTGCCTACATGTAGATTTTGGCCTCTAGCTCAGCCGGCACCTAGGGAAACCTACCAAAGCTGTGCATTTTTTTAAAATAGAGACCTAGGGGAATCCAAGATGGGGTGACTTGTGGGGCTCTGACCAGGTTCTGTTACCCAGAATCCTTTGCAAACCTCAAAATTTGGCTAAAAAAACACGTTTTCCTCTCTTTTCGGAGACAGAAAGTTCTGGAATCTGAGAGGAGCTACAAATTTCCTTCCACCCAGCGTTCCCCCAAGTCTCCCGATAAAAATGATACCTCACTTTTGTGGGTAGGCCTAGCGCCCGCAACAGGAAATTCCCCAAAACATAACGTGGACACATCCCATTTTTTGAGAGAAAACAGGTGTTTTTTGCAAAGTGCCTATCTGTAGATTTTGACCTCTAGCTCAGCCGGCACCTAGGGAAACCTACTAAACCTGTGCATTTTCTTAAAACTAGAGGCCTAGGGAAATCCAAGATGGGGAGACTTGTGGGGCTATGACCAGGTTCTGTTACCCAGAATCCTTTGTAAACCTCAAAATGTGGCTAAAAAAACACATTTTCCTCACATTTCGGAGACAGAAAGTTCTGGAATCTGAGAGGAGCCACAAATTTCCTTCCACCCAGCATTCCCCCAAGTCTCCCGATAAAAATGATACCTCACTTTTGTGGGTAGGACTATCTCCCGGAATAGAAAATTCCCCAAAACACAACGCGGACACATCCCATTTTTTGACAGAAAACAAAGGTGTTTTTTGCAAAGTGCCTACCTGTAGATTTTGGCCTCTAGCTCAGCCGGCACCTAGGGAAACCTACCAAACCTGTGCATTTTTTTTAAACTAGAGACCTAGGGAAATCCAAAATGGGGAGAGTTATGGGGCTCTGACCAGGTTCTGTTACCCAGAATCCTTTGCAAATCTCAAAATTTAGCTGAAAAAAACACATTTTCCTCACATTTCGGAGACAGAAAGTTCTGGAATCTGAGGGGAGCCACAAATTTCCTTCCACTCAGCGTTCCCCCAAGTCCCCGATAAAAATGATACCTCACTTTTGTGGGTAGGCCTAGCTCCCGCGACAGGAAATTCCCCAAAACACAACGCGGACACATCCCATTTTTTTGACCGAAAACAAAGGTGTTTTTTGCAAAGTGCCTACCTGTAGATTTTGGCCTCTAGCTCAGCTAGCACCTAGGGAAACCTACCAAACCTGTGCATTTATGAAAACTAGAGACCTAGGGGAATCCAGAAAGGGGTGACTTGTGGGGCTCTGACCAGATTCTGTTACCCAGAATCCTTTGCAAACCTCAAAATTTGGCTAAAAATACAGGTTTTCCTCACATTTCAGTGACAGAAAGTTCTGCAATCTGAGAGGAGACACAAATTTCCTTTCACCCAGCGTTCCCCCAAGACTCCTGATAAAAATGATGTCTCACTTGTGTGGGTAGGCCTTGCGCCTGTGACAGGAAATGCCCAAAACACAACGCGGACACATCCAATTTTTTGACAGAAAACAGAGGTGTTTTTTGCAAAGTGCCTACCTTTAGATTTTAGCCTCTAGCTCAGCCGGCACCTAGGCAAACCTACTAAACCTGTGCTTTTTTTTTAAACTAGAGACCTAGGGAAATCCAAGATGGGGTGACTTGTGGGGCTCTGACCAGGTTCTGTTACCCAGAATCCTTTGCAAACCTCAAAATTTGCCTAAAAAAACAGGTTTTCCTCACATTTCAGTGACAGAAAGTTCTGGAATCTGAGAGGAGCCACAAATTTCCTTCCACCCAGCATTCCCCCAAGTCTCCCGATAAAAATGATACCTCACTTTTGTGGGTAGGCCTAGCGCCCGCAACAGGAAATTCCCCAAAACACAACGTGGACACATCCCATTTTTTGACAGAAAACAGGTGTTTTTTGCAAAGTGACTAACTGTAGATTTTGGCCTCTAGCTCAGCCGGCACCTAGGGAAACTTACCAAACCTGTGCATTTTTGAAAACTAGAAATCTAGGGGAATCCAAGATGGGTGACTTGTGGGGCTCTGACCAGGTTCTGTTACCCAGAATCCTTTGCAAACCTCAAAATTTGGCTAAAAAAACAGGTTTTCCTCACATTTCAGTGACAGAAAGTTCTGGAATCTGAGAGGAGCCACAAATTTCCTTCCACCCAGCGTTCCCCCAAGTCTCCTGATAAAAATGATGCCTCACTTGTGTGGGTAGGCCTAGCGTCCGCGACAGGAAATGCCCCAAAACACAACGCGGACACATCCCATTTTTTGACAGAAAACAGAGGTGTTTTTTGCAAAGTGCCTACATGTAGATTTTGGCCTCTAGCTCAGCCGGCACCTAGGGAAACCTACCAAAGCTGTGCATTTTTGAAAACTAGAGACCTATGGGAATCCATGATGGGGTGACTTGTGGGGCTCTGACCAGGTTCTGTTACCCAGAATCCTTTGCAAGCCTCAAAATTTGCCTAAAAAACAGGTTTTCCTCACATTTCAGTGACAGAAAGTTCTGGAATCTGAGAGGAGCCACAAATTCCCTTCCACCCAGCGTTTCCCCAAGTCTCCTGATAAAAATGAAGCCTCACTTGAGTGGATAGGCCTAGCGCCCGCGACAGGAAATGCCCCAAAACACAACACAGACACATCCCATTTTTAGACAGAAAACAGAGGTGTTTTATGCAAACTGCCTATCTGTCGATTTTGACCTCTAGCTCAGCCGGCACCTAGAGAAACCTACCAAACCTGTGCATTTTCTTAAAACTACAGACCTAGGGAAATCCAAGATGGGGAGACTTGTGGGGCTCTGACCAGGTTCTGTTACCCAAAATCCTTTGTAAACCTCAAAATTTGGCTAAAAAAACACGTTTTCCTCACATTTCGGAGACAGAAAGTTCTGGAATCTGAGAGGAGAAACAAATTTCCTTCCACCCAGCGTTCCCCCAAGTCTCCCGATAAAAATGATTCCTCACTTTTGTGGGTAGGACTAGCTCCCGCAACAGAAAATTCCCCAAAACACAACGCGGACACATCCCATTTTTTGACAGAAAACAAAGGTGTTTTTTGCAAAGTGCCTACCTGTAGATTTTGGCCTCTAGCTCAGCCGGCACCTTGGGAAACCTACCAAACCTGTGCATTTTTTGAAAACTAGAGACCTAGAGAAATCCAAGATGGGGAGACTTGTGGGGCTCTGACCAGGTTCTGTTACCCAGAATCCTTTGCAAACCTCAAAATTTGGCTAAAAAAACACGTTTTCCTCTCTTTTCGGAGACAGAAAGTTCTGGAATCTGAGAGGAGCTACAAATTTCCTTCCACCCAGCGTTCCCCCAAGTCTCCCGATAAAAATGATACCTCACTTTTGTGGGTAGGCCTAGCGCCCGCAACAGGAAATTCCCCAAAACACAACGTGGACACATCCCATTTTCTGAGAGAAAACAGGTGTTTTTTGCAAAGTGACTAACTGTAGATTTTGGCCTCTAGCTCAGCCGGCACCTAGGGAAACTTACCAAACCTGTGCATTTTTGAAAACTAGAAATATAGGGGAATCCAAGATGGGTGACTTGTGGGGCTCTGACCAGGTTCTGTTACCCAGAATCCTTTGCAAACCTCAAAATTTGGCTAAAAAAACAGGTTTTCCTCACATTTCGGTGACAGAAAGTTCTGGAATCTGAGAGGAGCCACAAATTTCCTTCCACCCAGCCTTCCCCCAAGTCTCCTGATAAAAATGATACCTCCCTTGTGTGGGTAGGCCTAGCGCCCGCAACAGGAGATGCCCCAAAACACAACACGGACACATCCAATTTTTTGACAGAAAACAGAGGTGTTTTTTGCAAAGTGCCTACCTGTAGATTTTGGCCTCTAGCTCAGCCGGCACCTAGGCAAACCAACTAAACCTGTGCATTTTTTTAAAACTAGACACCTAGTGAAATCCAAGATGGGGTGACTTGTGGGGCTCTGACCAGGTTCTGTTACCCAGAATCCTTTGCAAACCTCAAAATTTGGCTAAAAAAACAGGTTTTCCTCACATTTCGGTGACAGAAAGTTCTGGAATCTGAGAGGAGCCACAAATTTCCTTCCACCCAGCCTTCCCCCAAGTCTCCTGATAAAAATGATACCTCCCTTGTGTGGGTAGGCCTAGCGCCCGCAACAGGAGATGCCCCAAAACACAACCCGGACACATCCCATTTTTTGACAGAAAACAGAGGTGTTTTTTGCAAAGTGCCTACATGTAGATTTTGGCCTCTAGCTCAGCCGGCACCTAGGGAAACCTACCAAACCTGCGCATTTTCTTAAAACTAGAGACCTAGGGAAATCCAAGATGGGGAGACTTGTGGGGCTCTGACCAGGTTCTGTTACCCAGAATCCTTTGTAAACCTCAAAATTTTGCCAAAAAAACACGTTTTCCTCACATTTCGAAGACAGAAAGTTCTGGATACTGAGAGGAGCCACAAATTTCCTTCCACCCAGCGTTCCCCCAAGTCTCCCCATAAAAATGGTACCTCACTTTTGTGGGTAGGACTAGCTCCCGCGACAGAAAATTCCCCAAAACACAACGCGGACACATCCAATTTTTTGACATAAAACAAAGGTGTTTTTTGCAAAGTGCCTACCAGTAGATTTTGGCCTCTAGCTCAGCCGGCACCTAGGGAAACCTACCAAACCTGTGCATTTTTGAAAAACTAGAGACCTAGGGGAATCCAAGATGGGGTGACTTGTGGGGCTCTGACCAGGGTCTGTTACCCAGAATCCTTTGCAAACCTCAAAATGTGGCTAAAAAAACTGGTTTTCCTCACATTTCAGTGACATAAAGTTCTGGAATCTGAGAGGAGCCACAAATTTCCTTCCACCCAGTGTTTCCCCAAGTCTCCTGATAAAAATGATGTCTCACTTGTGTGGGTAGGCCTGGCGCCCGCAACAGGAAATGCCCCAAAACACAACGCAGACACATCCCATTTTTTGACAGAAAACAGAGGTGTTTTATGCAAAGTGCCTATTTGTAGATTTTGACCACTAGCTCAGCCGGCACCTAGGGAAACCTACCAAACCTGTGCATTTATTTAAAAACTAGAGACCTAGGGGAATCCAAGATGGGGTGACTTGTGGGGCTCTGACCAGGTTCTGTTACCCAGAATCCTTTGCAAACCTCAAAATGTGGCTAAAAAAACAAGTTTTCCTCACATTTCGGAGACAGAAAGTTCTGGCATCTGAGAGGAGCCACAAATTTCCTTCCACCCAGCGTTCCCCCAAGTCTCCCGATAAAAATGATACCTCACTTGTGTGGGTAGGCCTAGCGCCTGTGACAGGAAATGCCCCAAAACACAACGTGGACACATCCAATTTTTTGACAGAAAACAGAGGTGTTTTTTGCAAAGTGCCTACCTGTAGATTTTGGCCTCTAGCTCAGCCGGCACCTAGGCAAACCTACTAAACCTGTGCATTTTTTTAAAACTAGAGACCTAGTGAAATCCAAGATGGGGTGACTTGTGGGGCTCTGACCAGGTTCTGTTACCCAGAATCCTTTGCAAACCTCAAAATTTGGCTAAAAAAACAGGTTTTCCTCTCTTTTCGGAGACAGAAAGTTCTGGAATCTGAGAGGAGCTACAAATTTCCTTCCACCCAGCGTTCCCCCAAGTCTCCCGATAAAAATGATACCTCACTTTTGTGGGTAGGCCTAGCGCCCGCAACAGGAAATTCCCCAAAACACAACGTGGACACATCCCATTTTTTGAGAGAAAACAGGTGTTTTTTGCAAAGTGACTAACTGTAGATTTTGGCCTCTAGCTCAGCCGGCACCTAGGGAAACTTACCAAACCTGTGCATTTTTGAAAACTAGAAATCTAGGGGAATCCAAGATGGGTGACTTGTGGGGCTCTGACCAGGTTCTGTTACCCAGAATCCTTTGCAAACCTCAAATTTTGGCTAAAAAAACAGGTTTTCCTCACATTTCAGTGACAGAAAGTTCTGGAATCTGAGAGGAGCCACAAATTCCCTTCCACCCAGCGTTTCCCCAAGTCTCCTGATAAAAATGATGCCTCACTTGTGTGGGTAGGCCTAGCGCCTGCGACAGGAAATGCCCCAAAACACAACACGGACACATCCAATTTTTTGACAGAAAACAGAGTTGTTTTTTGCAAAGTGCCTACCTGTAGATTTTGGCCTCTAGCTCAGCCGGCACCTAGGCAAACCTACTAAACCTGTGCATTTTTTTAAAACTAGAGACCTAGTGAAATCCAAGATGGGGTGACTTGTGGGGCTCTGACCAGGTTCTGTTACCCAGAATCCTTTACAAACCTCAAAATTTGGCTAAAAAAACAGGTTTTCCTCACATTTCGGTGACAGAAAGTTCTGGAATCTGAGAGGAGCCACAAATTTCCTTCCACCCAGCGTTCCCCCAAGTCTCCTGATAAAAATGATGCCTCACTTGTGTGGGTAGGCCTAGCGCCTGCGACAGGAAATGCCCCAAAACACAACACGGACACATCCAATTTTTTGACAGAAAACAGAGGTGTTTTTTGCAAAGTGCCTACCTGTAGATTTTGGCCTCTAGCTCAGCCGGCACCTAGGCAAACCTACTAAACCTGTGCATTTTTTTAAAACTAGAGACCTAGTGAAATCCAAGATGGGGTGACTTGTGGGGCTCTGACCAGGTTCTGTTACCCAGAATCCTTTGCAAACCTCAAAATTTGGCTAAAAAAACAGGTTTTCCTCACATTTCGGTGACAGAAAGTTCTGGAATCTGAGAGGAGCCACAAATGTCCTTCCACCCAGCCTTCCCCCAAGTCTCCTGATAAAAATGATACCTCCCTTGTGTGGGTAGGCCTAGCGCCCGCAACAGGAGATTCCCCAAAACACAACCCGGACACATCCCATTTTTTGACAGAAAACAGAGGTGTTTTTTGCAAAGTGCCTACATGTAGATTTTGGCCTCTAGCTCAGCCGGCACCTAGGGAAACCTACCAAACCTGAGCATTTTCTTAAAACTAGAGACCTAGGGAAATCCAAGATGGGGAGACTTGTGGGGCTCTGACCAGGTTCTGTTACCCAGAATCCTTTGCAAACCTCAAAATTTGGCTAAAAAAACAGGTTTTCCTCACATTTCAGTGACAGAAAGTTCTGGAATCTGAGAGGAGCCACAAATTTCCTTCCACCCAGCGTTCCCCCAAATCTCCTGATAAAAATGATGCCTCACTTGTGTGGGTAGGCCTAGCGTCCGCGACAGGAAATGCCCCAAAACACAACGCGGACACATCCCATTTTTTGACAGAAAACAGAGGTGTTTTTTGCAAAGTGCCTACATGTAGATTTTGGCCTCTAGCTCAGCCGGCACCTAGGGAAACCTACCAAAGCTGTGCATTTTTGAAAACTAGAGACCTATGGGAATCCATGATGGGGTGACTTGTGGGGCTCTGACCAGGTTCTGTTACCCAGAATCCTTTGCAAGCCTCAAAATTTGCCTAAAAAACAGGTTTTCCTCACATTTCAGTGACAGAAAGTTCTGGAATCTGAGAGGAGCCACAAATTCCCTTCCACCCAGCGTTTCCCCAAGTCTCCTGATAAAAATGATGCCTCACTTGAGTGGATAGGCCTAGCGCCCGCGACAGGAAATGCCCCAAAACACAACACAGACACATCCCATTTTTAGACAGAAAACAGAGGTGTTTTATGCAAACTGCCTATCTGTCGATTTTGACCTCTAGCTCAGCCGGCACCTAGAGAAACCTACCAAACCTGTGCATTTTCTTAAAACTACAGACCTAGGGAAATCCAAGATGGGGAGACTTGTGGGGCTCTGACCAGGTTCTGTTACCCAAAATCCTTTGTAAACCTCAAAATTTGGCTAAAAAAACACGTTTTCCTCACATTTCGGAGACAGAAAGTTCTGGAATCTGAGAGGAGAAACAAATTTCCTTCCACCCAGCGTTCCCCCAAGTCTCCCGATAAAAATGATTCCTCACTTTTGTGGGTAGGACTAGCTCCCGCAACAGAAAATTCCCCAAAACACAACGCGGACACATCCCATTTTTTGACAGAAAACAAAGGTGTTTTTTGCAAAGTGCCTACCTGTAGATTTTGGCCTCTAGCTCAGCCGGCACCTAGGGAAACCTACCAAACCTGTGCATTTTTTGAAAACTAGAGACCTAGAGAAATCCAAGATGGGGAGACTTGTGGGGCTCTGACCAGGTTCTGTTACCCAGAATCCTTTGCAAACCTCAAAATTTGGCTAAAAAAACACGTTTTCCTCTCTTTTCGGAGACAGAAAGTTCTGGAATCTGAGAGGAGCTACAAATTTCCTTCCACCCAGCGTTCCCCCAAGTCTCCCGATAAAAATGATACCTCACTTTTGTGGGTAGGCCTAGCGCCCGCAACAGGAAATTCCCCAAAACACAACGTGGACACATCCCATTTTCTGAGAGAAAACAGGTGTTTTTTGCAAAGTGACTAACTGTAGATTTTGGCCTCTAGCTCAGCCGGCACCTAGGGAAACTTACCAAACCTGTGCATTTTTGAAAACTAGAAATATAGGGGAATCCAAGATGGGTGACTTGTGGGGCTCTGACCAGGTTCTGTTACCCAGAATCCTTTGCAAACCTCAAATTTTGGCAAAAAAAACAGGTTTTCCTCACATTTCAGTGACAGAAAGTTCTGGAATCTGAGAGGAGCCACAAATTCCCTTCCACCCAGCGTTTCCCCAAGTCTCCTGATAAAAATGATGCCTCACTTGTGTGGGTAGGCCTAGCGCCTGCGACAGGAAATGCCCCAAAACACAACACGGACACATCCAATTTTTTGACAGAAAACAGAGTTGTTTTTTGCAAAGTGCCTACCTGTAGATTTTGGCCTCTAGCTCAGCCGGCACCTAGGCAAACCTACTAAACCTGTGCATTTTTTTAAAACTAGAGACCTAGTGAAATCCAAGATGGGGTGACTTGTGTGGCTCTGACCAGGTTCTGTTACCCAGAATCCTTTACAAACCTCAAAATTTGGCTAAAAAAACAGGTTTTCCTCACATTTCGGTGACAGAAAGTTCTGGAATCTGAGAGGAGCCACAAATTTCCTTCCACCCAGCGTTCCCCCAAGTCTCCTGATAAAAATGATGCCTCACTTGTGTGGGTAGGCCTAGCGCCTGCGACAGGAAATGCCCCAAAACACAACACGGACACATCCAATTTTTTGACAGAAAACAGAGGTGTTTTTTGCAAAGTGCCTACCTGTAGATTTTGGCCTCTAG
The DNA here is from genome assembly GCF_031143425.1 of Pleurodeles waltl. Taxonomy (NCBI): domain Eukaryota; kingdom Metazoa; phylum Chordata; class Amphibia; order Caudata; family Salamandridae; genus Pleurodeles; species Pleurodeles waltl. Next base: position 64,280 of record NW_027150003.1, read on the forward strand.
CTCAGCCGGCACCTAGGCAAACCTACTAAACCTGTGCATTTTTTTAAAACTAGAGACCTAGTGAAATCCAAGATGGGGTGACTTGTGGGGCTCTGACCAGGTTCTGTTACCCAGAATCCTTTGCAAACCTCAAAATTTGGCTAAAAAAACAGGTTTTCCTCACATTTCGGTGACAGAAAGTTCTGGAATCTGAGAGGAGCCACAAATGTCCTTCCACCCAGCCTTCCCCCAAGTCTCCTGATAAAAATGATACCTCCCTTGTGTGGGTAGGCCTAGCGCCCGCAACAGGAGATTCCCCAAAACACAACCCGGACACATCCCATTTTTTGACAGAAAACAGAGGTGTTTTTTGCAAAGTGCCTACATGTAGATTTTGGCCTCTAGCTCAGCCGGCACCTAGGGAAACCTACCAAACCTGAGCATTTTCTTAAAACTAGAGACCTAGGGAAATCCAAGATGGGGAGACTTGTGGGGCTCTGACCAGGTTCTGTTACCCAGAATCCTTTTTAAACCTCAAAATTTTGCCAAAAAAACACGTTTTCCTCACATTTCGGAGACAGAAAGTTCTGGATACTGAGAGGAGCCACAAATTTCCTTCCACCCAGCGTTCCCCCAAGTCTCCCGATAAAAATTATACCTCACTTGTGTGGGTAGGCCTAGCGCCTGCGACAGGAAATGCCCCAAAACACAACGTGGACACATCCAATTTTTTGACAGAAAACAGAGGTGTTTTTTGCAAAGTGCCTACCTGTAGATTTTGGCCTCTAGCTCAGCCAGCACCTAGGCAAACCTACTAAACCTGTGCATTTTTTTAAAACTAGAGACCTAGTGAAATCCAAGATGGGGTGACTTGTGGGGCTCTGACCAGGTTCTGTTACCCAGAATCCTTTGCAAACCTCAAAATTTGGCTAAAAAAACAGGTTTTCCTCACATTTCGGTGACAGAAAGTTCTTGAATCTGAGAGGAGCCACAAATTTCCTTCCACCCAGCGTTCCCCCAAGTCTCCCGATAAAAATGATACCTCACTTTTGTGGGTAGGCCTAGCGCCCGCAACAGGAAATTCCCCAAAACACAATGTGGACACATCCCATTTTTTGAGAGAAAACAGGTGTTTTTTGCAAAGTGACTAACTGTAGATTTTGGCCTCTAGCTCAGCCGGCACCTAGGGAAACTTACCAAACCTGTGCATTTTTTAAAACTAGAAATCTAGGGGAATCCAAGATGGGTGACTTGTGGGGCTCTGACCAGGTTCTGTTACCCAGAATCCTTTGCAAACCTCAAATTGTGGCTAAAAAAACAAGTTTTCCTCACATTTCAGTGACAGAAAGTTCTGGAATCTGAGAGGAGCCACAAATTTCCTTCCACCCAGCGTTCCCCCAAGTCTCCTGATAAAAATGATGCCTCACTTGTGTGGGTAGGCCTAGCGCCTGCGACAGGAAATGCCCCAAAACACAACACGGACACATCCAATTTTTTGACAGAAAACAGAGGTGTTTTTTGCAAAGTGCCTACCTGTAGATTTTGGCCTCTAGCTCAGCCGGCACCTAGGCAAACCTACTAAACCTGTGCATTTTTTTAAAACTAGACACCTAGTGAAATCCAAGATGGGGTGACTTGTGGGGCTCTGACCAGGTTCTGTTACCCAGAATCCTTTGCAAACCTCAAAATTTGGCTAAAAAAACAGGTTTTCCTCACATTTCGGTGACAGAAAGTTATGGAATCTGAGAGGAGCCACAAATTTCCATCCACCCAGCCTTCCCCCAAGTCTCCTGATAAAAATGATACCTCCCTTGTGTGGGTAGGCCTAGCGCCCGCAACAGGAGATGCCCCAAAACACAACCCGGACACATCCCATTTTTTGACAGAAAACAGAGGTGTTTTTTGCAAAGTGCCTACATGTAGATTTTGGCCTCTAGCTCAGCCGGCACCTAGGGAAACCTACCAAACCTGCGCATTTTCTTAAAACTAGAGACCTAGGGAAATCCAAGATGGGGAGACTTGTGGGGCTCTGACCAGGTTCTGTTACCCAGAATCCTTTGTAAACCTCAAAATTTGGCCAAAAAAACACGTTTTCCTCACATTTCAGAGACAGAAAGTTCTGGATACTGAGAGGAGCCACAAATTTCCTTCCACCCAGCGTTCCCCCAAGTCTCCCCATAAAAATGATACCTCACTTTTGTGGGTAGGATTAGCTCCCGCGACAGAAAATTCCCCAAAACACAACGCGGACACATCCAATTTTTTGACATAAAACAAAGGTGTTTTTTGCAAAGTGCCTACCTGTAGATTTTGGCCTCTAGCTCATACGGCACCTAGGGAAACCTACCAAACCTGTGCATTTTTGAATAACTAGAGACCTAGGGGAATCCAAGATGGGGTGACTTGTGGGGCTCTGACCAGGGTCTGTTACCCAGAATCCTTTGCAAACCTCAAAATGTGGCTAAAAAAACTGGTTTTCCTCACATTTCAGTGACAGAAAGTTCTGGAATCTGAGAGGAGCCACAAATTTCCTTCCACCCAGTGTTTCCCCAAGTCTCCTGATAAAAATGATGCCTCACTTGTGTGGGTAGGCCTGGCGCCCGCAACAGGAAATGCCCCAAAACACAAAGCAGACACATCCCATTTTTTGACAGAAAACAGAGGTGTTTTATGCAAAGTGCCTATTTGTAGATTTTGACCACTAGCTCAGCCGGCACCTAGGGAAACCTACCAAACCTGTGCATTTATTTAAAAACTAGAGACCTAGGGGAATCCAAGATGGGGTGACTTGTGGGGCTCTGACCAGGTTCTGTTACCCAGAATCCTTTGCAAACCTCAAAATGTGGCTAAAAAAACAAGTTTTCCTCACATTTCGGAGACAGAAAGTTCTGGCATCTGAGAGGAGCCACAAATTTCCTTCCACCCAGCGTTCCCCCAAGTCTCCCGATAAAAATGGTACCTCACTTGTGTGGGTAGGCCTAGCGCCTGCGACAGGAAATGCCCCAAAACACAACGCGGACACATCCAATTTTTTGACAGAAAACAGAGGTGTTTTTTGCAAAGTGCCTACCTGTAGATTTTGGCCTCTAGCTCAGCTGGCACCTAGGCACACCTACTAAACCTGTGCATTTTTTTAGAACTAGAGACCTAGTGAAATCCAAGATGGGGTGACTTGTGGGGCTCTGACCAGGTTCTGTTACCCAGAATCCTTTGCAAACCTCAAAATTTGGCTAAAAAAACAGGTTTTCCTCTCTTTTCGGAGACAGAAAGTTCTGGAATCTGAGAGGAGCTACAAATTTCCTTCCACCCAGCGTTCCCCCAAGTCTCCCGATAAAAATGATACCTCACTTTTGTGGGTAGGCCTAGCGCCCGCAACAGGAAATTCCCCAAAACACAACGTGGACACATCCCATTTTTTTAGAGAAAACAGGTGTTTTTTGCAAAGTGACTAACTGTAGATTTTGGCCTCTAGCTCAGCCGGCACCTAGGGAAACTTACCAAACCTGTGCATTTTTGAAAACTAGAAATCTAGGGGAATCCAAGATGGGTGACTTGTGGGGCTCTGACCAGGTTCTGTTACCCAGAATCCTTTGCAAACCTCAAATTTTGGCTAAAAAAACAGGTTTTCCTCACATTTCAGTGACAGAAAGTTCTGGAATCTGAGAGGAGCCACAAATTTCCTTCCACCCAGCGTTCCCCCAAATCTCCTGATAAAAATGATGCCTCACTTGTGTGGGTAGCCCTAGCGCCTGCGACAGGAAATGCCCCAAAACACAACACGGACACATCCAATTTTTTGACAGAAAACAGAGGTGTTTTTTGCAAAGTGCCTACCTGTAGATTTTGGCCTCTAGCTCAGCCGGCACCTAGGCAAACCTACTAAAACGGTGCATTTTTTTAAAACTAGAGACCTAGTGAAATCCAAGATGGGGTGACTTGTGGGGCTCTGACCAGGTTCTGTTACCCAGAATCCTTTGCAAACCTCAAAATTTGGCTAAAAAAACAGGTTTTCCTCACATTTCGGTGACAGAAAGTTCTGGAATCTGAGAGGAGCCACAAATTTCCTTCCACCCAGCCTTCCCCCAAGTCTCCTGATAAAAATGATACCTCCCTTGTGTGGGTAGGCCTAGCGCCCGCAACAGGAGATGCCCCAAAACACAACCCGGACACATCCCATTTTTTGACAGAAAACAGAGGTGTTTTTTGCAAAGTGCCTACATGTAGATTTTGGCCTCTAGCTCAGCCGGCACCTAGGGAAACCTACCAAACCTGCGCATTTTCTTAAAACTAGAGACCTAGGGAAATCCAAGATGGGGAGACTTGTGGGGCTCTGACCAGGTTCTGTTACCCAGAATCCTTTGTAAACCTCAAAATTTGGCCAAAAAAAACCGTTTTCCTCACATTTCGGAGACAGAAAGTTCTGGATACTGAGAGGAGCCACAAATTTCCTTCCACCCAGCGTTCCCCCAAGTCTCCCCATAAAAATGATACCTCACTTTTGTGGGTAGGACTAGCTCCCGCGACAGAAAATTCCCCAAAACACAACGCGGACACATCCAATTTTTTGACATAAAACAAAGGTGTTTTTTGCAAAGTGCCTACCTGTAGATTTTGGCCTCTAGCTCAGCCGGCACCTAGGGAAACCTACCAAACCTGTGCATTTTTGAAAAACTAGAGACCTAGGGGAATCCAAGATGGGGTGACTTGTGGGGCTCTGACCAGGGTCTGTTACCCAGAATCCTTTGCAAACCTCAAAATGTGGCTAAAAAAACTGGTTTTCCTCACATTTCAGTGACAGAAAGTTCTGGAATCTGAGAGGAGCCACAAATTTCCTTCCACCCAGTGTTTCCCCAAGTCTCCTGATAAAAATGATGCCTCACTTGTGTGGGTAGGCCTGGCGCCCGCAACAGGAAATACCCCAAAACACAACGCAGACACATCCCATTTTTTGACAGAAAACAGAGGTGTTTTATGCAAAGTGCCTATTTGTAGATTTTGACCACTAGCTCAGCCGGCACCTAGGGAAACCTACCAAACCTGTGCATTTATTTAAAAACTAGAGACCTAGGGGAATCCAAGATGGGGTGACTTGTGGGGCTCTGACCAGGTTCTGTTACCCAGAATCCTTTGCAAACCTCAAAATGTGGCTAAAAAAACAAGTTTTCCTCACATTTCGGAGACAGAAAGTTCTGGAAAATGAGAGGAGCCACAAATTTCCTTCCACCCAGCGTTCCCCCAAGTCTCCCGATAAAAATGATACCTCCCTTGTGTGGGTAGGCCTAGCGCCTGCGACAGGAAATGCCCCAAAACACAACGTGGACACATCCAATTTTTTGATAGAAAACAGAGGTGTTTTTTGCAAAGTGCCTACCTGTAGATTTTGGCCTCTAGCTCAGCCGGCACCTAGGCAAACCTACTAAACCTGTGCATTTTTTTAAAACTAGAGACCTAGTGAAATCCAAGATGGGGTGACTTGTGGGGCTCTGACCAGGTTCTGTTACCCAGAATCCTTTGCAAACCTCAAAATTTGGCTAAAAAAACAGGTTTTCCTCACATTTCAGTGACAGAAAGTTCTGGAATCTGAGAGGAGACACAAATTTCCTTCCACCCAGCGTTCCGCCAAGTCTCCTGATAAAAATGATGCCTCACTTGTGTGGGTAGGTCTAGCGCCCGCGACAGGAAATGCCTCAAAACACAACGCGGACACATCCAATTTTTTGACAGAAAACAGAGGTGTTTTTTGCAAAGTACCTACATGTAGATTTTGGCCTCTAGCTCAGCCGGCACCTAGGGAAACCTACCAAACCTGTGCATTTTTGAAAAACTAGAGACCTAGGGGAATCCAAGATGGGGTGACTTGTGGGGCTCTGACCAGGGTCTGTTACCCAGAATCCTTTGCAAACCTCAAAATGTGGCTAAAAAAACTGGTTTTCCTCACATTTCAGTGACAGAAAGTTCTGGAATCTGAGAGGAGCCACAAATTTCCTTCCACCCAGTGTTTCCCCAAGTCTCCTGATAAAAATGATGCCTCACTTGTGTGGGTAGGCCTGGCGCCCGCAACAGGAAATACCCCAAAACACAACGCAGACACATCCCATTTTTTGACAGAAAACAGAGGTGTTTTATGCAAAGTGCCTATTTGTAGATTTTGACCACTAGCTCAGCCGGCACCTAGGGAAACCTACCAAACCTGTGCATTTATTTAAAAACTAGAGACCTAGGGGAATCCAAGATGGGGTGACTTGTGGGGCTCTGACCAGGTTCTGTTACCCAGAATCCTTTGCAAACCTCAAAATGTGGCTAAAAAAACAAGTTTTCCTCACATTTCGGAGACAGAAAGTTCTGGAAAATGAGAGGAGCCACAAATTTCCTTCCACCCAGCGTTCCCCCAAGTCTCCCGATAAAAATGATACCTCCCTTGTGTGGGTAGGCCTAGCGCCTGCGACAGGAAATGCCCCAAAACACAACGCGGACACATCCAATTTTTTGATAGAAAACAGAGGTGTTTTTTGCAAAGTGCCTACCTGTAGATTTTGGCCTCTAGCTCAGCCGGCACCTAGGCAAACCTACTAAACCTGTGCATTTTTTTAAAACTAGAGACCTAGTGAAATCCAGATGGGGTGACTTGTGGGGCTCTGACCAGGTTCTGTTACCCAGAATCCTTTGCAAACCTCAAAATTTGGCTAAAAAAACAGGTTTTCCTCACATTTCGGTGACAGAAAGTTCTGGAATCTGAGAGGAGCCACAAATTTCATTCCACCCAGCGTTCCCCCAAGTCTCCCGATAAAAATGATACCTCACTTTTGTGGGTAGGCCTAGCGCCCGCAACAGGAAATTCCCCAAAACACAATGTGGACACATCCCATTTTTTGAGAGAAAACAGGTGTTTTTTGCAAAGTGACTAACTGTAGATTTTGGCCTCTAGCTCAGCCGGCACCTAGGGAAACTTACCAAACCTGTGCATTTTTGAAAACTAGAAATCTAGGGGAATCCAAGATGGGTGACTTGTGGGGCTCTGACCAGGTTCTGTTACCCAGAATCCTTTGCAAATCTCACAATTTGGCTAAAAAAACAGGTTTTCCTCACATTTCAGTGACAGAAAGTTCTGGAATCTGAGAGGAGCCACAAATTTCCTTCCACCCAGCGTTCCCCCAAGTCTCCCGATAAAAATGATGCCTCACTTGTGTGGGTAGGCCTAGCGTCCGCGACAGGAAATGCCCCAAAAAACAACACGGACACATCCCATTTTTTGACAGAAAACAGAGGTGTTTTTTTTAAAGTGCCTACCTGTAGATTTTGGCCTCTAGCTCAGCCGGCACCTAGGGAAACCTACCAAACCTATGCATTTTTTTAAAACTAGAGACCTAGGGAAATCCAAGATGGGGTGACTTGTGGGGCTCTGACCAGGTTCTGTTACCCAGAATCCTTTGCAAACCTCATAATTTGGCTAAAAAAACACGTTTACCTCACATTTCGGTGACAGAAAGTTCTGGAATCTGAGAGGAGCCACAAATTTCCTTCCACCCAGCCTTCCCCCAAGTCTCCTGATAAAAATGATACCTCCCTTGTGTGGGTAGGCCTAGCGCCCGCAAAAGGAGATGCCCCAAAACACAACGCGGACGCATCCCATTTTTTTACAGAAAACAGAGGTGTTTTTTGCAAAGTGCCTACATGTAGATTTTGGCCTCTAGCTCAGCCGGCACCTAGGGAAACCTACCAAACCTGCGCATTTTCTTAAAACTAGAGACCTAGGGAAATCCAAGATGGGGAGACTTGTGGGGCTCTGACCAGGTTCTGTTACCCAGAATCCTTTGTAAACCTCAAAATTTGGCCAAAAAAACACGTTTTCCTCACATTTCGGAGACAGAAAGTTCTGGATACTGAGAGGAGCCACAAATTTCCTTCCACCCAGCGTTCCCGCAAGTCTCCCCATAAAAATGATACCTCACTTTTGTGGGTAGGACTAGCTCCCGCGACAGAAAATTCCCCTAAACACAACGCGGACACATCCAATTTTTTGACATAAAACAAAGGTGTTTTTTGCAAAGTGCCTACCTGTAGATTTTGGCCTCTAGCTCAGCTAGCACCTAGGGACCCCTACCAAACCTGTGCATTTTTTAAAAACTAGAGACCTAGGGAAATCCAAGATGGGGTGACTTGTGGGGCTCTGACCAGGTTCTGTTACCCAGAATCCTTTGCAAACCTCAAAATTTGGCTAAAAAAACAGGTTTTCCTCACATTTCAGTGACAGAAAGTTCTGGAATCTGAGAGGAGCCACAAATTTCCTTCCACCCAGCGTTCCGCCAAGTCTCCTGATAAAAATGATGCCTCACTTGTGTGGGTAGGTCTAGCGCCCGCGACAGGAAATGCCTCAAAACACAACGCGGACACATCCAATTTTTTGACAGAAAACAGAGGTGTTTTTTGCAAAGTACCTACATGTAGATTTTGGCCTCTAGCTCAGCCGGCACCTAGGGAAACCTACCAAACCTGTGCATTTTTGAAAAACTAGAGACCTAGGGGAATCCAAGATGGGGTGACTTGTGGGGCTCTAACCAGGGTCTGTTACCCAGAATCCTTTGCAAACCTCACAATTTGGCTAAAAAAACTGGTTTTCCTCACATTTCAGTGACAGAAAGTTCTGGAATCTGAGAGGAGCCACAAATTTCCTTCCACCCAGCGTTCCCCCAAGTCTCCCGATAAAAATGATGCCTCACTTGTGTGGGTAGGCCTAGCGTCCGCGACAGGAAATGCCCCAAAAAACAACACGGACACATCCCATTTTTTGACAGAAAACAGAGGTGTTTTTTTTAAAGTGCCTACCTGTAGATTTTGGCCTCTAGCTCAGCCGGCACCTAGGAACACCTACCAAACCTGTGCATTTTTTTAAAACTAGAGACCTAGGGAAATCCAAGATGGGGTGACTTGTGGGGCTCTGACCAGGTTCTGTTACCCAGAATCCTTTGCAAACCTCATAATTTGGCTAAAAAAACACGTTTACCTCACATTTCGGTCACAGAAAGTTCTGGAATCTGAGAGGAGCCACAAATTTCCTTCCACCCAGCCTTCCCCCAAGTGTCCTGATAAAAATGATACCTCCCTTGTGTGGGTAGGCCTAGCGCCCGCAACAGGAGATGCCCCAAAACACAACGCGGACACATCCCATTTTTGACAGAAAACAGAGGTGTTTTTTGCAAAGTGCCTACATGTAGATTTTGGCCTCTAGCTCAGCCGGCACCTAAGGAAACCTACCAAACCTGCGCATTTTCTTAAAACTAGAGACCTAGGGAAATCCAAGATGGGGAGACTTGTGGGGCTCTGACCAGGTTCTGTTACCCAGAATCCTTTGTAAACCTCAAAATTTGGCCAAAAAAACACGTTTTCCTCACATTTCGGAGACAGAAAGATCTGGAAAATGAGAGGAGCCACAAATTTCCTTCCACCCAGCGTTCCCCCAAGTCTCCCGATAAAAATGATACCTCACTTGTGTGGGTAGGCCTAGCGCCTGCGACAGGAAATGCCCCAAAATACAACGCGGACACATCCAATTTTTTGATAGAAAACAGAGGTGTTTTTTGCAAAGTGCCTACCTGTAGATTTTGGCCTCTAGCTCAGCCGGCACCTAGGCAAACCTACTAAACCTGTGCATTTTTTTAAAACTAGAGACCTAGTGAAATCCAAGATGGGGTGACTTGTGGGGCTCTGACCAGGTTCTGTTACCCAGAATCCTTTGCAAACCTCAAAATTTGGCTAAAAAAACAGGTTTTCCTCACATTTCGGTGACAGAAAGTTCTGGAATCTGAGAGGAGCCACAAATTTCCTTCCACCCAGCGTTCCCCCAAGTCTCCCGATAAAAATGATACCTCACTTTTGTGGGTAGGCCTAGCGCCCGCAACAGGAAATTCCCCAAAACACAATGTGGACACATCCCATTTTTTGAGAGAAAACAGGTGTTTTTTGCAAAGTGACTAACTGTAGATTTTGGCCTCTAGCTCAGCCGGCACCTAGGGAAACTTACCAAACCTGTGCATTTTTGAAAACTAGAAATCTAGGGGAATCCAAGATGGGTGACTTGTGGGGCTCTGACCAGGTTCTGTTACCCAGAATCCTTTGCAAATCTCACAATTTGGCTAAAAAAACAGGTTTTCCTCACATTTCAGTGACAAAAAGTTCTGGAATCTGAGAGGAGCCACAAATTTCCTTCCACCCAGCGTTCCCCCAAGTCTCCCGATAAAAATTATGCCTCACTTGTGTGGGTAGGCCTAGCGTCCGCGACAGGAAATGCCCCAAAAAACAACACGGACACATCCCATTTTTTGACAGAAAACAGAGGTGTTTTTTTTAAAGTGCCTACCTGTAGATTTTGGCCTCTAGCTCAGCCGGCACCTAGGGAAACCTACCAAACCTGTGCATTTTTTTAAAACTAGAGACCTAGGGAAATCCAAGATGGGGTGACTTGTGGGGCTCTGACCAGGTTCTGTTACCCAGAATCCTTTGCAAACCTCATAATTTGGCTAAAAAAACACGTTTACCTCACATTTCGGTGACAGAAAGTTCTGGAATCTGAGAGGAGCCACAAATTTCCTTCCACCCAGCCTTCCCCCAAGTCTCCTGATAAAAATGATACCTCCCTTGTGTGGGTAGGCCTAGCGCCCGCAAAAGGAGATGCCCCAAAACACAACGCGGACGCATCCCATTTTTTTACAGAAAACAGAGGTGTTTTTTGCAAAGTGCCTACATGTAGATTTTGGCCTCTAGCTCGGCCGGCACCTAGGGAAACCTACCAAACCTGCGCATTTTCTTAAAACTAGAGACCTAGGGAAATCCAAGATGGGGAGACTTGTGGGGCTCTGACCAGGTTCTGTTACCCAGAATCCTTTGTAAACCTCAAAATTTGGCCAAAAAAACACGTTTTCCTCACATTTCGGAGACAGAAAGTTCTGGATACTGAGAGGAGCCACAAATTTCCTTCCACCCAGCGTTCCCGCAAGTCTCCCCATAAAAATGATACCTCCCTTTTGTGGGTAGGACTAGCTCCCGTGACAGAAAATTCCCCAAAACACAACGCGGACACATCCAATTTTTTGACATAAAACAAAGGTGTTTTTTGCAAAGTGCCTACCTGTAGATTTTGGCCTCTAGCTCAGCTAGCACCTAGGGAAACCTACCAAACCTTTGCATTTTTTAAAAACTAGAGACCTAGGGAAATCCAAGATGGGGTGACTTGTGGGGCTCTGACCAGGTTCTGTTACCCAGAATCCTTTGCAAACCTCAAAATTTGGCTAAAAAAACAGGTTTTCCTCACATTTCAGTGACAGAAAGTTCTGGAATCTGAGAGGAGCCACAAATTTCCTTCCACCCAGCGTTCCGCCAAGTCTCCTGATAAAAATGATGCCTCACTTGTGTGGGTAGGACTAGCGCCCGCGACAGGAACTGCCTCAAAACACAACGCGGACACATCCAATTTTTTGACAGAAAACAGAGGTGTTTTTTGCAAAGTACCTACATGTAGATTTTGGCCTCTAGCTCAGCCGGCACCTAGGGAAACCTACCAAACCTGTGCATTTTTGAAAAACTAGAGACCTAGGGGAATCCAAGATGGGGTGACTTGTGGGGCTCTGACCAGGGTCTGTTACCCAGAATCCTTTGCAAACCTCAAAATGTGGCTAAAAAAACTGGTTTTCCTCACATTTCAGTGACAGAAAGTTCTGGAATCTGAGAGGAGCCACAAATTTCCTTCCACCCAGCGTTCCGCCAAGTCTCCTGATAAAAATGATGCCTCACTTGTGTGGGTAGGTCTAGCGCCCGCAACAGGAAATGCCCCAAAACACAACGCGGACACATCCCATTTTTTTACAGAAAACAGAGGTGTTTTATGCAAAGTGCCTATCTGTAGATTTTGACCACTAGCTCAGCCGGCACCTAGGGAAACCTACCAAACCTGTGCATTTATTTAAAAACTAGAGACCTCGGGAAATCCAAGATGGGGAGACTTGTGGGGCTCTGACCAGGTTCTGTTACCCAGAATCCTTTGCAAACCTCAAAATGTGGCTAAAAAAACAAGTTTTCCTCACATTTCGGAGACAGAAAGTTCTGGCATCTGAGAGGAGCCACAAATTTCCTTCCACCCAGCGTTCCCCCAAGTCTCCCGATAAAAATGATACCTCACTTGTGTGGGTAGGCCTAGCGCCCGCGACAGGAAATGCCCCAAAACACAACGTGGACACATCCCATTTTTTGACAGAAAACAGAGGTGTTTTATGCAAAGTGCCTATATTTAGATTTTGACCTCTAGCTCAGCCGGCACATAGGGAAACCTACCAAACCTGTGCATGTTTTGAAAACTAGAGACCTGGGGAAATCCAAGATGGGGAGACTTGTGGGGCTCTGACAAGGTTCTGTTACCCAGAATCCTTTGCAAACCTCAAAATTTGGCTAAAAAAACAAGTTTTCCTCACATTTCGGTGACAGAAAGTTCTGGAATCTGAGAGGAGCCACAAATTTCCTTCCTCCCAGCGTTCCCCCAAGTCTCCCGATAAAAATGATACCTCACTTTTGTGGGTAGGCCTAGCTCCCGCGACAGGAAATTCCCCAAAACACAACGCGGACACATCCCATTTTTTGACAGAAAACAAAGGTGTTTTATGCAGAGTGCCTACCTGTAGATTTTGGCCTCTAGCTCAGCCGGCACCTAGGGAAACCTACCAAACCTGTGCATTTTTTAAAAACTAGAGACCTAGGGAAATCCAAGATGGGGTGACTTGTGGGGCTCTGACCAGGTTCTGTTACCCAGAATCCTTTCCAAACCTCAAAATTTGGCTAAAAAAAACTGGTTTTCCTCACATTTCGGTGACAGAAATTTCTGGAATCTGAGAGGAGCCACAAATTTCCTTCCACCCAGCGTTCCCCCAAGTCTCCCAATAAAAATGATACCTCACTTGTGTGGGTAGGCCTTGCTCCCGCGACAGGAAATTCAGCAAAACACAACGCGGACACATCCCATTTTTTGACAGAAAACAAAGGTGTTTTTTGCAAAGTGCCTACCTGTAGATTTTAGCCTCTAGCTCAGCCGGCACCTAGGGAAACCTACCAAACCTGTGCATTTTTACAGACTAGAGACCTAGGGGAATCTAAGATGGGGTGTCTTGTGGGGCTCTGACCAGGTTCTGTTATCCAGAATCCTTTGCAAGCCTCAAAATTTGGCTAAAAAAACAGGTTTTCCTCACATTTAAGTGACAGAAAATTCTGGAATCTGAGAGGAGCCACAAATTTCCTTCCACCCAGCGTTTCCCCAAGTCTCCTGATAAAAATGGTGCCTCACTTGTGTGGGTAGGCCTAGCGCCCGCAACAGGAACTGCCCCAAAACACAACGTGGAAACATCCCATTTTTTGACAGAAAACAGAGGTGTTTTTTGCAAAGTGCCTATCTGTAGATTTTGACCACTAGCTCAGCCGGCACCTAGGGAAACCTACCAAACCTGTGCATTTATTTAAAAACTAGAGACCTCGGGAAATCCAATATGGGGAGACTTGTGGGGCTCTGACCAGGTTCTGTTACCAGAATCCTTTGCAAACCTCAAAATGTGGCTAAAAAAACAAGTTTTCCTCACATTTCGGAGACAGAAAGTTCTGGCATCTGAGAGGAGCCACAAATTTCCTTCCACCCAGCGTTCCCCCAAGTCTCCCGATAAAAATGATACCTCACTTTTGTGGGTAGGCCTAGCACCCGCAACAGGAAATTCCCCAAAACACAACGTGGACACATCCCATTTTTTGAGAGAAAACAGGTGTTTTTTGCAAACTGACTAACTGTAGATTTTGGCCTCTAGCTCAGCCGGCACCTAGGGAAACTTACCAAACCTGTGCATTTTTGAAAACTAGAAATCTACGGGAATCCAAGATGGGTGACTTGTGGGGCTCTGACCAGGTTCTGTTACCCAGAATCCTTTGCAAACCTCAAAATTTGGCTAAAAAAACAGGTTTTCCTCACATTTCAGTGACAGAAAGTTCTGGAATCTGAGAGGAGCCACAAATTTCCTTCCACCCTGCGTTTCCCCAAGTCTCCTGATAAAAATGACGCCTCACCTGTGTGGGTAGGCCTAGCGCCCGCAACAGGAAATGCCTCAAAACACAACGCGGACACATCCATTTTTTTGACAGAAAACAGAGGTGTTTTTTGCAAAGTACCTACAAGTAGATTTTGGCCTCTAGCTCAGCCGGCACCTAGGGAAACCTACCAAACCTGTGCATTTTTGAAAAACTAGAGACCTAGGGGAATCCAAGATGGGGTGACTTGTGGGGCTCTGACCAGGGTCTGTTACCCAGAATCCTTTGCAAACCTCAAAATGTGGCTAAAAAACTGGTTTTCCTCACATTTCAGTGACAGAAAGTTCTGGAATCTGAGAGGAGCCACAAATTTCCTTCCACCCAGCGTTTCCCCAAGTCTCCTAATAAAAATGATGCCTCACTTGTGTGGGTAGGCCTAGCGCCCGCAACAGGAAATGCCCCAAAACACAACGCGGACACATCCCATTTTTTGACAGAAAACAGAGGTGTTTTTTGCAAAGTGCCTATCTGTAGATTTTGACCACTAGCTCAGCCGGCACCTAGGGAAACCTACCAAACCTGTGCATTTATTTAAAAACTAGAGACCTCGGGAAATCCAAGATGGGGAGACTTGTGGGGCTCTGACCAGGTTCTGTTACCCAGAATCCTTTGCATACCTCAAAATGTGGCTAAAAAAACAAGTTTTCCTCACATTTCGGAGACAGAAAGTTCTGGCATCTGAGAGGAGCCACAAATTTCCTTCCACCCAGCGTTCCCCCAAGTCTCCCGATAAAAATGATACCTCACTTTTGTGGGTAGGCCTAGCGCCCGCAACAGGAAATTCCCCAAAACACAACGTGGACACATCCCATTTTTTGAGAGAAAACAGGTGTTTTTTGCAAAGTGACTAACTGTAGATTTTGTCCTCTAGCTCAGCCGGCACCTAGGGAAACTTACCAAACCTGTGCATTTTTGAAAACTAGAAATCTAGGGGAATCCAAGATGGGTGACTTGTGGGGCTCTGACCAGGTTCTGTTACCCAGAATCCTTTGCAAACCTCAAAATTTGGCTAAAAAAACAGGTTTTCCTCACATTTCGGTGACAGAAAGTTCTGGAATCTGAGAGGAGCCACAAATTTCCTTCCACCCAGCGTTTCCACAAGTCTCCTGATTAAAATGATGTCTCACTTGTGTGGGTAGGCCTAGCGCCCGCGACAAGAAATGCCCCAAAACACAACGCGGACACATCCCATTTTTTGACAGAAAACAGAGGTGTTTTATGCAAAGTGCCTATATTTAGATTTTGACCTCTAGCTCAGCCGGCACATAGGGAAACCTACCAAACCTGTGCATGTTTTGAAAACTAGAGACGTAGGGAAATCCAAGATGGGGAGACTTGTGGGGCTCTGACCAGGTTCTGTTACCCAGAATCCTTTGCAAACCTCAAAATTTGGCTAAAAAAACAAGTTTTCCTCACATTTCGGTGACAGAAAGCTCTGGAATCTGAGAGGAGCCACAAATTTCCTTACACCCAGCGTTCCCCCAAGTCTCCCGATAAAAATGATACCTCACTTTTGTGGTTAGGACTAGCTCCCGCAACAGGAAATTCACCCAAAACACAACGCGGACACATCCCATTTTTTGACAGAAAACAAAGGTGTTTTATGCAGAGTGCCTACCTGTAGATTTTGGCCTCTAGCTCAGCCTGCATCTAGGGAAACCTACCAAACCTGTGCATTTTTTAAAAACTAGAGACCTGGGGAAATCCAAGATGGGGTGACTTGTGGGGCTCTGACCAGGTTCTGTTACCCAGAATCCTTTGCAAACCTCAAAATTTGGCTAAAAAAAACAGGTTTTCCTCACATTTCGGTGACAGAAAGTTCTGGAATCTGAGAGGAGCCACAAATTTCCTTCCACCCAGCGTTCCCCCAAGTCTCCCGATAAAAATGATAATTCACTTGTGTGGGTAGGCCTAGCGCCCGCAACAGGAAATGCCCCAAAACACAACGCGGACACATCCCATTTTTTGACAGAAAACAGAGGTGTTTTTTGCAAAGTGCCTATCTGTAGATTTTGACCACTAGCTCAGCCGGCACCTAGGGAAACCTACCAAACCTGTGCATTTATTTAAAAACTAGAGACCTCGGGAAATCCAAGATGGGGAGACTTGTGGGGCTCTGACCAGGTTCTGTTACCCAGAATCCTTTGCAAACCTCAAAATGTGGCTAAAAAACAAGTTTTCCTCACATTTCGGAGACAGAAAGTTCTGGCATCTGAGAGGAGCCACAAATTTCCTTCCACCCAGCGTTCCCCCAAGTCTCCCGATAAAAATGATACCTCACTTTTGTGGGTAGGCCTAGCGCCCGCAACATGAAATTCCCCAAAACACAACGTGGACACATCCCATTTTTTGAGAGAAAACAGGTGTTTTTTGCAAAGTGACTAACTGTAGATTTTGTCCTCTAGCTCAGCCGGCACCTACGGAAACTTACCAAACCTGTGCATTTTTGAAAACTAGAAATCTAGGGGAATCCAAGATGGGTGACTTGTGGGGCTCTGACCAGGTTCTGTTACCCAGAATCCTTTGCAAACCTCAAAATTTGGCTAAAAAAACAGGTTTTCCTCATATTTTAGTGACAGAAAGTCCTGGAATCTGAGAGGAGCCACAAATTTCCTTCCACCCAGCGTTCCCCCAAGTCTCCCGATAAAAATTATACCTCACTTGTGAGGGTAGGCCTAGCGCCTGCGACAGGAAATGCCCCAAAACACAACGTGGACACATCCCATTTTTTGACAGAAAACGGGTGTTTTTTGCAAAGTGCATACCTGTAGATTTTGGCCTCTAGCTCAGCGGGCACCTAGGGAAACCTACCAAACCTGTGCATTTTTTAAAACTAGAGACCTAGGGGAATCCAAGATGAGGTGACTTGTGGGGCTCTGACCAGGTTCTGTTACCCAGAATCCTTTGCAAACCTCAAAATTTGGCAAAAAAAAAACAGGTTTTCCTCACATTTCAGTGACAGAAAGTTCTGGAATCTGAGAGGAGCCACAAATTTCCTTCCACAAAGCGTTCCCCCAAGTCTCCCGATAAAAATGATGCCTCACTTGTGTGGGTAGGCCTAGCGCCCGAGACAGGACATGCCCCAAAACACAACGCGGACACATCCCATTTTTTGACAGAAAACAGAGGTGTTTTTTGCAAAGTGCCTACATGTAGATTTTGGCCTCTCACTCAGCCGGCACCTAGGGAAACCTACCAAACCTGTGCATTTTTTTAAACTAGAGACCTAGGGGAATCCAAGATGGGGTGACTTGTGGGGCTCTGACCAGGTTCTGTTACCCAGAATCATTTGCAAACCTCAAAATTTGGCTAAAAAAACAGGTTTTCCTCACATTTCAGTGACAGAAAGTTCTGGAATCTGAAAGGAGCCACACATTTCCTTCCACCCAGCGTTCCCCCAAGTCTCCTGATAAAAATGATGCCTCACTTGTGTGGGTAGGCCTAGCGCCCGCGACAGGACATGCCCCAAAACACAACGCGGACACATCCCATTTTTTGACAGAAAACAGAGGTGTTTTATGCAAAGTGCCTATCTGTAGATTTTGACCTCTAGCTCAGCCGGCACCTAGGGAAACCTACCAAACCTGTGCATTTTTTGAAAACTAGAGACCTAGGGAAATCCAAGATGGGGAGACTTGTGGGGCTCTGACCAGGTTCTGTTACCCAGAATCCTTTGCAAACCTCAAAATTTGGTTAAAAAAACACGTTCTCCTCACATTTCGGAGACAGAAAGTTCTGGAATCTGAGAGGAGCCACAAATTTCCTTCCACCCTGCGTTCCCCCAAGTCTCCTGATAAAAGTGAGGCCTCACTTGTGTAGGCAGGCCTAGCGCCCGCGACAGGACATGCCCCAAAACACAACGCGGACACATCCCATTTTTTGACAGAAAACAGAGGTGTTTTTTGCAAAGTGCCTACATGTAGATTTTGGCCTCTCGCTCAGCCAGCATCTAGGGAAACCTACCAAACCTGTGCATTTTTGAAAACTAGAGACCTAGGGGAATCCAAAATGGGGTGACTTGTGGGGCTCTGACCAGGTTCTGTTACCCAGAATCCTTTGCAAACCTCAAAATTTGGCTAAAGAAACTGGTTTTCCTCACATTTCAGTGACAGAAAGTTCTGGAATCTGAGAGGAGCCACAAATTTCCTTCCACCCAGCGTTTCCCCAAGTCTCCCGATAAAAATGATACCTCACTTGTGTGGGTAGGCCTAGCGCCCGCGACAGGAAATGCCCCAAAACACAACACGGACACATCCCATTTTTTGAGAGAAAACAGGTGTTTTTTGCAAAGTGACTAACTGTAGATTATAGCCTCTAGCTCAGCCGGCACCTAGGGAAACTTACCAAAACTGTGCATTTTTGAAAACTAGAAATCTAGGGGAATCCAAGATGGGTGACTTGTGGGGCTCTGACCAGGTTCTGTTACCCAGAATCCTTTGCAAACCTCAAAATGTGGCAAAAAAACAAATTTTCCTCACATTTCAGTGACAGAAAGTTCTGGATTCTGAGAGGAGCCACCAATTTCCTTCCACCCAGTTTTCCCCCAAGTCTCCCGATAAAAATGGTACCTCACTTGTGTGGGTAGGCCTACCGCCCGCGACAGGAAATGCCCCAAAATACAACGCGGACACATCCCATTTTTTGACAGAAAACAGAGGTGTTTTTTGCAAGGTGCCTACCTGTAGATTTTGGCCTCTAACTCAGCCGGCACCTAGGGAAACCTAGCAAACCTGTGCATTTTTTAAAACTAGAGACCTAGGGGAATCCAAGATGGGGTGACTAGTGGGGCTCTGACCAGGTTCTGTTACCCAGAATCCTTTGCAAACCTCAAAATTTGGCTAAGAATCTGGTTTTCCTCACATTTCAGTGTCAGAAAGTTCTGGAATCTGAGAGAAGCCACAAATTTCCTTCCACCCAGCGTTCCCCCAAGTCTCCCGATAAAAATGATACCTCACTTGTGTGGGTAGGCCTAGCGCCCGCGGCAGGAAATCCCCCAAAACACAACGTGGATACATCCCATTTTATGACAGAAAACAGGTTTTTTTTTTGCAAAGTGCCTACCTGTAGATTTTAGCCTCTAGCTCAGCCGGCACCTAGGGAAACCTACCAAACCTGTGAATTTTGGAAAACTAGAGACCTAGGGGAATCCAAGATGAGGTGACTAGTGGGGCTCTGACCAGGTTCTGTTACCCAGAATCCTTTGCAAACCTCAAAATTTGGCTAAAAAAACACGTTTTCCTCAAATTTCGGTGACAGAAAGTTCTGGAACCTGAGAGGAGCCACAAATTTCCTTCCACCCAGCGTTCCCCCAGGTCTCCCAATAAAAATGATACCTCACTTGTGTGGGTAGGCCTAGCGCCCCCGACAGGAAATGCCCCAAAACACAACGTGGACACATCCCATTTTTTGACAGAAAACAGAGGTGTTTATTGCAAAGTGCCTACCTGTAGATTTTGGCCTCTAGCTCAGCCGGCACCTAGGGAAACCTACCAAACCTGTGCATTTTTTAAAACTAGAGACCTAGGGGAATCCAAGATGGGGTGACTTGGGAGGCTCTGACCAGGTTCTGTTACCCAGAATCCTTTGCTAACCTCACCATTTGGCTAAAAAAAACACATTTTCCTCACATTTCGGTGACAGAAAGTTCTGGAATCTGACAGAAGTCACAATTTTCCTTCCACCCAGCGTTCCCCCAAGTCTCCCGATAAAAATTATACCTCACTTGTGAGGGTAGGCCTAGCGCCTGCGACAGGAAATGCCCCAAAACACAACGTGGACACATCCCATTTTTTGACAGAAAACAGGTGTTTTTTGCAAAGTGCCTACCTGTAGATTTTGGCCTCTAGCTCAGCCGGCACCTAGGGAAACCTACCAAACCTGTGCATTTTTTAAAACTAGAGACCTAGGGGAATCCAAGATGAGTTGACATGTGGGGCTCTGACCAGGTTCTGTTACCCAGAATCCTTTGCAAACCTCAAAATTTGGCTAAAAAAAACAGGTTTTCCTCACATTTCAGTGACAGAAAGTTCTGGAATCTGAGAGGAGCAACAAATTTCCTTCCACCCAGCGTTCCCCCAAGTCTCCCGATAAAAATGATGCCTCACTTGTGTGGGTAGGCCTAGCGCCCGAGACAGGACATGCCCCAAAACACAACGCGGACACATGACATTTTTTGACAGAAAACAGAGGTGTTTTTTGCAAAGTGCCTACATGTAGATTTTGGCCTCTAGCTCAGCCGGCACCTAGGGAAACCTACCAAAGCTGTGCATTTTTGAAAACTAGAGACCTAGGGGAATCCAAGATGGGGTGACTTGTGGGGCTCTGACCAGGTTCTGTTACCCAGAATCCTTTGCAAACCTCAAAATTTGGCTAAAAAACAGGTTTTCCTCACATTTCAGTGACAGAAAGTTCTGGAATCTGAGAGGAGCCACAAATTCCCTTCCACCCAGCGTTTCCCCAAGTCTCCTGATAAAAATTATGCCTCACTTGTGTGGGTAGGCCTAGCGCCCGTGACAGGAAATGCCCCAAAACACAACGCAGACACATTCCATTTTTTGACAGAAAACAGAGGTGTTTTATGCAAAGTGCCTATCTGTAGATTTTGACCTCTAGCTCAGCCGGTACCTAGGGAAACCTACTAAACCTGTGCATTTTTTAAAACTAGAGACCTAGGGGAATCCAAGATGGGGTGACTAGTGGGGCTCTGACCAGGTTCTGTTACCCAGAATCCTTTGCAAACCTCAAAATTTGGCTAAGAATCTGGTTTTCCTCACATTTCAGTGTCAGAAAGTTCTGGAATCTGAGAGTAGCCACAAATTTCCTTCCACCCAGCGTTCCCCCAAGTCTCCCGATAAAAATGATACCTCACTTGTGTGGGTAGGCCTAGCGCCCGCGGCAGGAAATCCCCCAAAACACAACGTGGATACATCCCATTTTATGACAGAAAACAGGTTTATTTTTTGCAAAGTGCCTACCTGTAGATTTTAGCCTCTAGCTCAGCCGGCACCTAGGGAAACCTACCAAACCTGTGAATTTTGGAAAACTAGAGACCTAGGGGAATCCAAGATGAGGTGACTAGTGGGGCTCTGACCAGGTTCTGTTACCCAGAATCCTTTGCAAACCTCAAAATTTGGCTAAAAAAACACGTTTTCCTCAAATTTCGGTGACAGAAAGTTCTGGAACCTGAGAGGAGCCACAAATTTCCTTCCACCCAGCGTTCCCCCAGGTCTCCCAATAAAAATGATACCTCACTTGTGTGGGTAGGCCTAGCGCCCCCGACAGGAAATGCCCCAAAACACAACGTGGACACATCCCATTTTTTGACAGAAAACAGAGGTGTTTATTGCAAAGTGCCTACCTGTAGATTTTGGCCTCTAGCTCAGCCGGCACCTAGGGAAACCTACCAAACCTGTGCATTTTTTAAAACTAGAGACCTAGGGGAATCCAAGATGGGGTGACTTGGGAGGCTCTGACCAGGTTCTGTTACCCAGAATCCTTTGCTAACCTCACCATTTGGCTAAAAAAAACACATTTTCCTCACATTTCGGTGACAGAAAGTTCTGGAATCTGACAGAAGTCACAATTTTCCTTCCACCCAGCGTTCCCCCAAGTCTCCCGATAAAAATTATACCTCACTTGTGAGGGTAGGCCTAGCGCCTGCGACAGGAAATGCCCCAAAACACAACGTGGACACATCCCATTTTTTGACAGAAAACGTTTTTTTTTGCAAAGTGCCTACCTGTAGATTTTGGCCTCTAGCTCAGCCGGCACCTAGGGAAACCTACCAAACCTGTGCATTTTTTAAAACTAGAGACCTAGGGGAATCCAAGATGAGGTGACTTGTGGGGCTCTGACCAGGTTCTGTTACCCAGAATCCTTTGCAAACCTCAAAATTTGGCTAAAAAAAACAGGTTTTCCTCACATTTCAGTGACAGAAAGTTCTGGAATCTGAGAGGAGCAACAAATTTCCTTCCACCCAGCGTTCCCCCAAGTCTCCCGATAAAAATGATGCCTCACTTGTGTGGGTAGGCCTAGCGCCCGAGACAGGACATGCCCCAAAACACAACGCGGACACATCCCATTTTTTGACAGAAAACAGAGGTGTTTTTTGCAAAGTGCCTACATGTAGATTTTGGCCTCTCACTCAGCCGGCACCTAGGGAAACCTACCAAACCTGTGCATTTTTTAAAACTAGAGACCTAGGGGAATCCAAGATGGGGTGACTTGTGGGGCTCTGACCAGGTTCTGTTACCCAGAATCATTTGCAAACCTCAAAATTTGGCTAAAAAAACAGGTTTTCCTCACATTTCAGTGACAGAAAGTTATGGAATCTGAGAGGAGCCACACATTTCCTTCCACCCAGCGTTCCCCCAAGTCTCCTGATAAAAATGATGCCTCACTTGTGTGGGTAGGCCTAGCGCCCGCGACAGGACATGCCCCAAAACACAACGCGGACACATCCCATTTTTTGACAGAAAACAGAGGTGTTTTATGCAAAGTGCCTATCTGTAGATTTTGACCTCTAGCTCAGCCGGCACCTAGGGAAACCTACCAAACCTGTGCATTTTTTGAAAACTAGAGACCTAGGGAAATCCAAGATGGGGAGACTTGTGGGGCTCTGACCAGGTTCTGTTACCCAGAATCCTTTGCAAACCTCAAAATTTGGTTAAAAAAACACGTTTTCCTCACATTTCAGAGACAGAAAGTTCTGGAATCTGAGAGGAGCCACAAATTTCCTTCCACCCTGCGTTCCCCCAAGTCTCCTGATAAAAGTGAGGCCTCACTTGTGTAGGCAGGCCTAGCGCCCGCGACAGGACATGCCCCAAAACACAACGCGGACACATCCCATTTTTTGACAGAAAACAGAGGTGTTTTTTGCAAAGTGCCTACATGTAGATTTTGGCCTCTAGCTCAGCCGGCACCTAGGGAAACCTACCAAACCTGTGCATTTTTTAAAACTAGAGACCTAGGGGAATCCAAGATGGGGTGACTTGGGAGGCTCTGACCAGGTTCTGGTACCCAGTATCCTTTGCAAACCTCAAAATTTGGCTAAAAAGACTAGTTTTCCTCACATTTCGGTGACAGAAAGTTCTGGAATCTGAGAGGAGCCACACATTTCCTTCCACCCAACATTCCCCCAAGTCTCCCTATAAAAATGATACCTCACTTGTGTGGGTAGGCCTAGCGCCCGCGACAGGAAATGCCCCAAAACACAACGTGGACATATCCCATTTTTTTACAGAAAACAGAGGTGTTTTTCTGTAAAGTGCCTACCTGTAGATTTTGGCCTCTAGCTCAGCCGGCACCTAGGGAAACCTACCAAACCTGATAATTTTTTTAAACCAGAGGCTTATGGGAATCCAAGATGGGGTGATTTGTGGGGCTCTGACCAGGTTCTGTTACCCAGAATCCTTTGCTAACCTCATCATTTGGCTAAAAAAAACAAATTTTCCTCACATTTCGGTGACTGAAAGTTCTGGTGTGAGAAACTAGGGCTGATTGCAGAGGCCCCATAACTTTTTGCCCCCATTTTCCACTTTATGCTGGTGTTTTCCTGACTCTGATGGTGCCCTGGGTACTGCTAACCAGTCCCAGGGCCTGTGCTCTGTGTAAAATGAATATGCAAATTAGGCTAATTATAATTGGCTAAGTTAACCTACCTATAAGTCCCTAGTATATGGTAGGGCATGTAGGTTTAGGGACCACAGCATAGGTGGTGCACACCTAGGTGCATTGCTGAGGTGCCCAGTGTCATTTTAAAAGCAAGCCTGCCCTGCTGGCTGCTTTTAAAATAAAGTTATATGCAAATTCGACTTTCGAATTAAAGGTACTTCCAAAGTCTTAAACTACCTTATTTTTACATATAAGTCACCCCTAAGGTGTGCCCTATGTGCCCCTAGGGCTGGGTGCCATGTAACTATAAGCAGGGACTTTATAAAAATAGATTTATAAGCCCTGGTGAGGTAAAAACAGCCAAATTCGTTTTTCCCTCATTGAAGTAAATGGCCTTCATAGGCTAGAATGGGCAGACTTTATTTTAAATTTTAAAGTCTCCTTAAATGTTACATACCAAGAATTTGCTATCAAATTGATTGTTATAATAAATCCCACAACTTCCAGTTGTTGGATTTTATATAACTAGTTCAGGTAAAAAGTTTAGACTTTACCTAAAAAGTTGCCAATTTCAGCTCTGCATTGTTTTTGCTGCTGTGCTCTGATTGGCCAGCCTGCAGCAGCTTCTGCCAGGCTACTTTAATGAGGTGTGAAGTGGCCTGGCTTCACACAAAGGAATGTGCTTGGGGGAGAGAATCTCCCCTCAGCAGATGGTGAGGCAGGAAGGGGGAGGGCTGCCAAACTGGTCTTCAAAGGCAGAGAAGGACATCTGGAGCACCCAGCAACACCCCCACACCCTGCAACCCCAGACAGCTAGGTGCCCCCTTGATTAGATTAGGAGAGGGCAGGAGAGGGGTGTGTTTATGATTTTTAGCCACACCAGTGGGTGGGCTCAGCCAGATCTCTCCTCCAAAAATCTGATTCATCCATTTTGGATTTTTAGAGACTGTTGCCTTCTGGGATGGATTTTTGCCACACTTCCCAGGAAGTGGTCATCACAGGGGGACGACCCTGTCCCTGATTGGAGAACCAGGGCCCCCCTGCTTTTCACCCAGGAGCAAGGATAAAACTGGCAGACCTGCACCCACGCCTCAGATCCCCTCCAGAATTCAACAAGAAAGGAACTAAAGAAGAAGAAGGACTGCCCTGCTGGACCCCTGGCCTGCACCTGGACCCTGCACTCAGAAGGACTGCACCAGCTGCACACTTGGGCTTCACCACAAGAAGGACTTTGCCTGGCTTCAACTGGTTCAAGGAGGGACTCCCTGTTTGCTACAGGTGAAAAATTGCTAAACCAGAGTCCCCTGCACCAACTCCTGAAGAAAGCGACCAGCTGACCACTGTCCAGTGGCCAAAAAGGAGTTTGCGCCAGGTGCATTCTGGGAGTTGAAGTCCGCACCCCCCAAGGACCATCACAGAACTTCTGGACCCTTGGGGTGAGCTGTGGACCCCAAAAGAACCTTAAAAGAACATCTGGGTGAAGCCCCAGAAGTTTGGAAAAGATTTGAGAATTTTTGGAAAAAAGCTCCAGAGAGGGACCGACCCGCCGCGGAAATTCTAGCCGGCTTGCCTCAACCGCGACCCGGCCTGACTTCGTGGTTCGTCCCGGTAAAGAAAAACATCCAAAAAAGAGACTAAGTCCGAACGTAAAAAGTTGACCGGGACCTCCCAGCCATCGTATCCGAGAAGGGCTCCATGGACGTCGGATCAAGATCCAGGTTTACCCCGGTCGAAGGATTTTCATCTCGAAAAAACGACTAAGTCCGAAGGTAAAAGTCTCCACCGAGGAAACCCACATCGCGTATCCGGACAAGGGCTCCAGGAGGTCGGATTCAACTGGCAGGTTCGTCCCGGTGAAGAAAAACTTCAAAATAAAGACTAAGTCAGAAGGTAACTTTTTAACCGAGGCCTCCCGCGACCTGTAGCCGAGCAGGGCTCCATCGCGGTCGGCCTGAAAGTTTGACTTTGCCCCGGTCGAGGTGCAACCAGATGACCCGATTGGCGCTTTTTGTTTCTAAGCGCTAGAAAAGTAATAATTCTTTAAAAATTCATATCTCCGGTTCCCCTGAACTGATTTTAATCGTTTTTGTGTCATTTTAAAGATAAAAATATAAACTATTTTTATGAATTGGTTTTGGATTTTTAAACTGTTTCCTGTGTTTTATTTAATTACTGTTTTGTGATATTTGAATGCTTTACACTTTGTCTCCTAAGTTAAGCCTTGACGCTCGTTGCCAAGCTACCAAGGGTAGAACTGGGATTAATTTACTGAGACCTAACTGTACCTATGTGGAGGTTAGTGGCTTGTTGCTAGGTGTAGGTACCTACCTGCCCTACCAATAACCCATTTTCCAACATAATTGGAAGCAGCGACGGGATCCTGTACTTGTGTTCAATATCACGTTACAGTTTTAGGTAAAACAAATTAAAAATCCTTTAAATTGTCCTAGTGCAAAAATTGTTTTTAATTTTTAATTTGGATTAATTTCAATTATTGAATTTTTGTAATTTTTCTAAATTCTTGTTTCCAATTTTTGCAAAACGTTTTTGTTGACACAAAACTAGGGAACCATGGAGCTTGATCTGGCTAGCCTACCCACACTGACAGTAGTCCAGCTTAGAGGATTGTGTATTGAAAGAGGGTTGCCTGCAACCACTGATCTCAGGAAGCAAATCCTGATCACATCCCTGACAGCATGGGCTGAGGCCCAAGAGGTAGAGTCAGAAGAAGCTCCAGAGGAGGGAGAAAGAAGGGAGGATGCTAGCTCTAACCACTCAGGGGAGGGAAGGCATCTGAGCCTAAGTGAGGATGAGGAAGAACGGTCCTCAGTAAACACAGTCACTAGGGGCAGATCCAAAGCTAGTGGTGGGAAGGGGGTCCTTTCAGGAGGAGAGAACCCATCCATCAGAGAAAGAGAGCTGGAGGCCCAGCTAGCATACATAGCTTTGGAAGCAGAGAAGCTGGCCCTAGAAAAGAAAAAGTGGGCATACAAAGAGAAAAGAGATGGAAGCAGCGATAAAGAAGCTGAGGTGTCCATGGGTGGGGGAGTTTGCCCCAGATTACCCAAGGGGGTAGTTCCTGCTTATGTAGAGGGGGATGACATAGATAAGTGGCTGGGGGCCTTTGAGAGGGCACTCCAAATGAGAAGGGTTAGGCCTCAATACTGGGGTTCCCTTTTGTGGGAGTTGGTCCCCAACTCAGGGAGGGATAGGCTTCTGACCTTAAGGGGGGAGGAGGCAGATTCATACCCTAGTATGAAGAGGTGCTTAGCCAAGAAGTTTGGTCTGACCCCAGAGCAATATAGAATGAAGTTCAGGGACACCCAGAAGGTCAGTACCCAGTCTTGGGTTGACTTTGTGGACATTTCACTAAAGGCACTAGAGGGCTGGATTATTGGTAACAAAGTAGATACTTATGAGGGGTTATACAATCTGATCATGAGAGAGCACATCTTGACCAATTGTAGCCAAGAAAGGTTACGCCAGCATCTAGTGGACTCTAAGCAGACCAACCCTAGAGAGCTAGGGGAGGCAGCTGATGAGTGGTTGAGAACCAGGGTGGTTGTCAAGTCCCAGGGGGGAGACTCCAAGAAGGGGGGGACAGGTCCCCAAAAACCTAAGGAGGGAGGTGGTAAGCCCACCACAGAGACTCCCTCTGTACCCCAGAACCCTAAGAAGGAGGAGAGTAAATCCCACTCCCACTCTGACAAGCAGAGACAGGGAGACCCAGGGTTAAAAAAGCTCTTGGACAGTAGGGCTTGCTTTGACTGTCAGCAGACAGGTCACTTCAGAGGAGATGCAGCCTGTCCAAAGAAGGCGGTTAGCACTGGGCTGTCCAGTGTAGCCATAGAGGAGGATTCCTCAGATGATGAAGTCCTCCTAGCATTGTGCTGGGAGACAGGACCAGATGGTAAGCTGGTGATCCCTGAGGGTGGGAGTAGGCACTTCCACCACATTCAAGTGAATGGGATCCCTACCACTGGCCTGAGAGACACCGGTGCCAGTCACACTATAGTGAGTGACCGGTTAGTGACCCCAGATATGTATGTCCCAGGAAAGACAAAGAAAGTCAGGATAGCCACAGGGGAGGTCACCTCCAAACCTGTAGCCATAGTGCCCCTAGAGAGGGAGGGTATCCTTGACTGGATTAGGGTGGTAGTCAGTGCTGACCTCCCCCTAGATTGTATCCTGGGCAATGACCTCCCAGAGGTGAGTCTGGTCACAGATGGGGTGGTCGCCCAGGGCGCCCCCCCAACCCAAAGTCCTGGGGAGTCAGTCCCTACAGTTAGGAGACAGGGGTCCCCAAGAAAAGGAAAGAAGAAAAGGAAGGGTAGGCCACTCTTAAAGAGAGTTCCAGGGAGCCAAGGGCCTTCTGCCCCAGTAGGGGGGGAGCCCAGAGTTGGCACTGGTGAGGCCTCACCTGACCCCAAGGAAGTCCTGAGTAGTCAGGCAGCTGTCCAGATGCAAGGTGTTGCCCCTGCACTGACAGAAGGGAGAGTGGAAGGAGGGTGTCTGCCACAGGAGGTGGTAGCCCCCCACTCTAGACAGCAAGAGGGGTGCCAGGACCCCAAAGTTGCCCTTAAAGCAGCTCAGCCACCTGTCAGTGGAGAGCTTAGGGTGTGGTTCTGGGTACTGACAGCTGTCAGTAGCCTCTGCTGGGTGCTAGCCTTCCTGGCAGCACTGTACTTCGCCTGGGAGGCAGACCCCAAGGCCAATAGCAAAGCAGGCCCCCTGACCCTATTGGACATGGTGGGGTTGCTCAAGTGTTGGGTGACCTCTTTGGGTAAGCTAGGTGTTGCCCTAGCAAAGTTAGGAGTAGGGGAGGTGGGCACCTCACTACCCAAGTTGACAGAGAGAGAGGAGGAAGACCCCCCTAGAGGGAAGTTTCAGTGTGAGTTGGGTCCTTTTACTGTTGGGATGGCTTCACTACCCAGAGGGAGTGACCCTGACAGGAGGATATAAGGCAGAGTAGGCCCTGCAAAGGGACAGCCAGTTTTCTTCACTGTCTTCCTCGCCTAACAAGCCAGGAAGACTCTCCCAGGGTTGGGCTGAGTCTCCTGGGCGTGTGGGCTGGGGGGGGGGGTTGTGTGAGAAACTAGGGCTGATTGCAGAGGCCCCATAACTTTTTGCCCCCATTTTCCACTTTATGCTGGTGTTTTCCTGACTCTGATGGTGCCCTGGGTACTGCTAACCAGTCCCAGGGCCTGTGCTCTGTGTAAAATGGATATGCAAATTAGGCTAATTATAATTGGCTAAGTTAACCTACCTATAAGTCCCTAGTATATGGTAGGGCATGTAGGTTTAGGGACCACAGCATAGGTGGTGCACACCTAGGTGCATTGCTGAGGTGCCCAGTGTCATTTTAAAAGCAAGCCTGCCTTGCTGGCTGCTTTTAAAATAAAGTTATATGCAAATTCGACTTTCGAATTAAAGGTACTTCCAAAGTCTTAAACTACCTTATTTTTACATATAAGTCACCCCTAAGGTGTGCCCTATGTGCCCCTAGGGCTGGGTGCCATGTAACTATAAGCAGGGACTTTATAAAAATAGATTTATAAGCCCTGGTGAGGTAAAAACAGCCAAATTCGTTTTTCCCTCATTGAAGTAAATGGCCTTCATAGGCTAGAATGGGCAGACTTTATTTTAAATTTTAAAGTCTCCTTAAATGTTACATACCAAGAATTTGCTATCAAATTGATTGTTATAATAAATCCCACAACTTCCAGTTGTTGGATTTAATATAACTAGTTCAGGTAAAAAGTTTAGACTTTACCTAAAAAGTTGCCAATTTCAGCTCTGCATTGTTTTTGCTGCTGTGCTCTGATTGGCCAGCCTGCAGCAGCTTCTGCCAGGCTACTTTAATGAGGTGTGAAGTGGCCTGGCTTCACACAAAGGAATGTGCTTGGGGGAGAGAATCTCCCCTCAGCAGATGGTGAGGCAGGAAGGGGGAGGGCTGCCAAACTGGTCTTCAAAGGCAGAGAAGGACATCTGGAGCACCCAGCAACACCCCCACATCCTGCAACCCCAGACAGCTAGGTGCCCCCTTGATTAGATTAGGAGAGGGCAGGAGAGGGGTGTGTTTATGATTTTTAGCCACACCAGTGGGTGGGCTCAGCCAGATCTCTCCTCCAAAAATCAGATTCACCCATTTTGGATTTTTAGAGACTGTTGCTTTCTGGGATGGATTTTTGCCACACTTCCCAGGAAGTGGTCATCACAGGGGGACGACCCTGTCCCTGATTGGAGAACCAGGGCCCCCCTGCTTTTCACCCAGGAGCAAGGATAAAACTGTCAGACCTGCACCCACGCCTCAGATCCCCTCCAGAATTCAACAAGAAAGGAACTAAAGAAGAAGAAGGACTGCCCTGCTGGACCCCTGGCCTGCACCTGGACCCTGCACTCAGAAGGACTGCACCAGCTGCACACTTGGGCTTCACCACAAGAAGGACTTTGCCTGGCTTCAACTGGTTCAAGGAGGGACTCCCTGTTTGCTACAGGTGAAAAATTGCTAAACCAGAGTCCCCTGCACCAACTCCTGAAGAAAGCGACCAGCTGACCACTGTCCAGTGGCCAAAAAGGAGTTTGCGCCAGGTGCATTCTGGGAGTTGAAGTCCGCACCCCCCAAGGACCATCACAGAACTTCTGGACCCTTGGGGTGAGCTGTGGACCCCAAAAGAACCTTAAAAGAACATCTGGGTGAAGCCCCAGAAGTTTGGAAATTATTTGAGAATTTTTGGAAAAAAGCTCCAGAGAGGGACCGACCCGCCTCGGAAATTCTAGCCGGCTTGCCTCAACCGCGACCCGGCCTGACTTCGTGGTTCGTCCCGGTAAAGAAAAACATCCAAAAAAGAGACTAAGTCCGAACGTAAAAAGTTGACCGGGACCTCCCAGCCATTGTATCCGAGAAGGGCTCCATGGACGTCGGATCAAGATCCAGGTTTACCCCGGTCGAAGGATTTTCATCTCGAAAAAACGACTAAGTCCGAAGGTAAAAGTCTCCACCGAGGAAACCCACATCGCGTATCCGGACAAGGGCTCCAGGAGGTCGGATTCAACTGGCAGGTTCGTCCCGGTGAAGAAAAACTTCAAAATAAAGACTAAGTCAGAAGGTAACTTTTTAACCGAGGCCTCCCGCGACCTGTAGCCGAGCAGGGCTCCATCGCGGTCGGCCTGAAAGTTTGACTTTGCCCCGGTCGAGGTGCAACCAGATGACCCGATTGGCGCTTTTTGTTTCTAAGCGCTAGAAAAGTAATAATTCTTTAAAAATTCATATCTCCGGTTCCCCTGAACTGATTTTAATCGTTTTTGTGTCATTTTAAAGATAAAAATATAAACTATTTTTATGAATTGGTTTTGGATTTTTAAACTGTTTCCTGTGTTTTATTTAATTACTGTTTTGTGATATTTGAATGCTTTACACTTTGTCTCCTAAGTTAAGCCTTGACGCTCGTTGCCAAGCTACCAAGGGTAGAACTGGGATTAATTTACTGAGACCTAACTGTACCTATGTGGAGGTTAGTGGCTTGTTGCTAGGTGTAGGTACCTACCTGCCCTACCAATAACCCATTTTCCAACATAATTGGAAGCAGCGACGGGATCCTGTACTTGTGTTCAATATCACGTTACAGTTTTAGGTAAAACAAATTAAAAATCCTTTAAATTGTCCTAGTGCAAAAATTGTTTTTAATTTTTAATTTGGATTAATTTCAATTATTGAATTTTTGTAATTTTTCTAAATTCTTGTTTCCAATTTTTGCAAAACGTTTTTGTTGACACAAAACTAGGGAACCATGGAGCTTGATCTGGCTAGCCTACCCACACTGACAGTAGTCCAGCTTAGAGGATTGTGTATTGAAAGAGGGTTGCCTGCAACCACTGATCTCAGGAAGCAAATCCTGATCACATCCCTGACAGCATGGGCTGAGGCCCAAGAGGTAGAGTCAGAAGAAGCTCCAGAGGAGGGAGAAAGAAGGGAGGATGCTAGCTCTAACCACTCAGGGGAGGGAAGGCATCTGAGCCTAAGTGAGGATGAGGAAGAACGGTCCTCAGTAAACACAGTCACTAGGGGCAGATCCAAAGCTAGTGGTGGGAAGGGGGTCCTTTCAGGAGGAGAGAACCCATCCATCAGAGAAAGAGAGCTGGAGGCCCAGCTAGCATACATAGCTTTGGAAGCAGAGAAGCTGGCCCTAGAAAAGAAAAAGTGGGCATACAAAGAGAAAAGAGATGGAAGCAGCGATAAAGAAGCTGAGGTGTCCATGGGTGGGGGAGTTTGCCCCAGATTACCCAAGGGGGTAGTTCCTGCTTATGTAGAGGGGGATGACATAGATAAGTGGCTGGGGGCCTTTGAGAGGGCACTCCAAATGAGAAGGGTTAGGCCTCAATACTGGGGTTCCCTTTTGTGGGAGTTGGTCCCCAACTCAGGGAGGGATAGGCTTCTGACCTTAAGGGGGGAGGAGGCAGATTCATACCCTAGTATGAAGAGGTGCTTAGCCAAGAAGTTTGGTCTGACCCCAGAGCAATATAGAATGAAGTTCAGGGACACCCAGAAGGTCAGTACCCAGTCTTGGGTTGACTTTGTGGACATTTCACTAAAGGCACTAGAGGGCTGGATTATTGGTAACAAAGTAGATACTTATGAGGGGTTATACAATCTGATCATGAGAGAGCACATCTTGACCAATTGTAACCAAGAAAGGTTACGCCAGCATCTAGTGGACTCTAAGCAGACCAACCCTAGAGAGCTAGGGGAGGCAACTGATGAGTGGTTGAGAACCAGGGTGGTTGTCAAGTCCCAGGGGGGAGACTCCAAGAAGGGGGGGACAGGTCCCCAAAAACCTAAGGAGGGAGGTGGTAAGCCCACCACAGAGACTCCCTCTGTACCCCAGAACCCTAAGAAGGAGGAGAGTAAATCCCACTCCCACTCTGACAAGCAGAGACAGGGAGACCCAGGGTTAAAAAAGCTCTTGGACAGTAGGGCTTGCTTTGACTGTCAGCAGACAGGTCACTTCAGAGGAGATGCAGCCTGTCCAAGGAAGGCGGTTAGCACTGGGCTGTCCAGTGTAGCCATAGAGGAGGATTCCTCAGATGATGAAGTCCTCCTAGCATTGTGCTGGGAGACAGGACCAGATGGTAAGCTGGTGATCCCTGAGGGTGGGAGTAGGCACTTCCACCACATTCAAGTGAATGGGATCCCTACCACTGGCCTGAGAGACACCGGTGCCAGTCACACTATAGTGAGTGACCGGTTAGTGACCCCAGATATGTATGTCCCAGGAAAGACAAAGAAAGTCAGGATAGCCACAGGGGAGGTCACCTCCAAACCTGTAGCCATAGTGCCCCTAGAGAGGGAGGGTATCCTTGACTGGATTAGGGTGGTAGTCAGTGCTGACCTCCCCCTAGATTGTATCCTGGGCAATGACCTCCCAGAGGTGAGTCTGGTCACAGATGGGGTGGTCGCCCAGGGCGCCCCCCCAACCCAAAGTCCTGGGGAGTCAGTCCCTACAGTTAGGAGACAGGGGTCCCCAAGAAAAGGAAAGAAGAAAAGGAAGGGTAGGCCACTCTTAAAGAGAGTTCCAGGGAGCCAAGGGCCTTCTGCCCCAGTAGGGGGGGAGCCCAGAGTTGGCACTGGTGAGGCCTCATCTGACCCCAAGGAAGTCCTGAGTAGTCAGGCAGCTGTCCAGATGCAAGGTGTTGCCCCTGCACTGACAGAAGGGAGAGTGGAAGGAGGGTGTCTGCCACAGGAGGTGGTAGCCCCCCACTCTAGACAGCAAGAGGGGTGCCAGGACCCCAAAGTTGCCCTTAAAGCAGCTCAGCCACCTGTCAGTGGAGAGCTTAGGGTGTGGTTCTGGGTACTGACAGCCGTCAGTAGCCTCTGCTGGGTGCTAGCCTTCCTGGCAGCACTGTACTTGGCCTGGGAGGCAGACCCCAAGGCCAATAGCAAAGTAGGCCCCCTGACCCTATTGGTCATGGTGGGGTTGCTCAAGTGTTGGGTGACCTCTTTGGGTAAGCTAGGTGTTGCCCTAGCAAAGTTAGGAGTAGGGGAGGTGGGCACCTCACTACCCAAGTTGACAGAGAGAGAGGAGGAAGACCCCCCTAGAGGGAAGTTTCAGTGTGAGTTGGGTCCTTTTACTGTTGGGATGGCTTCACTACCCAGAGGGAGTGACCCTGACAGGAGGATATAAGGCAGAGTAGGCCCTGCAAAGGGACAGCCAGTTTTCTTCACTGTCTTCCTCGCCTAACAAGCCAGGAAGACTCTCCCAGGGTTGGGCTGAGTCTCCTGGGCGTGTGGGCTGGGGGGGGGGGTTGTGTGAGAAACTAGGGCTGATTGCAGAGGCCCCATAACTTTTTGCCCCCATTTTCCACTTTATGCTGGTGTTTTCCTGACTCTGATGGTGCCCTGGGTACTGCTAACCAGTCCCAGGGCCTGTGCTCTGTGTAAAATGGATATGCAAATTAGGCTAATTATAATTGGCTAAGTTAACCTACCTATAAGTCCCTAGTATATGGTAGGGCATGTAGGTTTAGGGACCACAGCATAGGTGGTGCACACCTAGGTGCATTGCTGAGGTGCCCAGTGTCATTTTAAAAGCAAGCCTGCCTTGCTGGCTGCTTTTAAAATAAAGTTATATGCAAATTCGACTTTCGAATTAAAGGTACTTCCAAAGTCTTAAACTACCTTATTTTTACATATAAGTCACCCCTAAGGTGTGCCCTATGTGCCCCTAGGGCTGGGTGCCATGTAACTATAAGCAGGGACTTTATAAAAATAGATTTATAAGCCCTGGTGAGGTAAAAACAGCCAAATTCGTTTTTCCCTCATTGAAGTAAATGGCCTTCATAGGCTAGAATGGGCAGACTTTATTTTAAATTTTAAAGTCTCCTTAAATGTTACATACCAAGAATTTGGTATCAAATTGATTGTTATAATAAATCCCACAACTTCCAGTTGTTGGATTTAATATAACTAGTTCAGGTAAAAAGTTTAGACTTTACCTAAAAAGTTGCCAATTTCAGCTCTGCATTGTTTTTGCTGCTGTGCTCTGATTGGCCAGCCTGCAGCAGCTTCTGCCAGGCTACTTTAATGAGGTGTGAAGTGGCCTGGCTTCACACAAAGGAATGTGCTTGGGGGAGAGAATCTCCCCTCAGCAGATGGTGAGGCAGGAAGGGGGAGGGCTGCCAAACTGGTCTTCAAAGGCAGAGAAGGACATCTGGAGCACCCAGCAACACCCCCACATCCTGCAACCCCAGACAGCTAGGTGCCCCCTTGATTAGATTAGGAGAGGGCAGGAGAGGGGTGTGTTTATGATTTTTAGCCACACCAGTGGGTGGGCTCAGCCAGATCTCTCCTCCAAAAATCAGATTCACCCATTTTGGATTTTTAGAGACTGTTGCCTTCTGGGATGGATTTTTGCCACACTTCCCAGGAAGTGGTCATCACAGGGGGACGACCCTGTCCCTGATTGGAGAACCAGGGCCCCCCTGCTTTTCACCCAGGAGCAAGGATAAAACTGTCAGACCTGCACCCACGCCTCAGATCCCCTCCAGAATTCAACAAGAAAGGAACTAAAGAAGAAGAAGGACTGCCCTGCTGGACCCCTGGCCTGCACCTGGACCCTGCACTCAGAAGGACTGCACCAGCTGCACACTTGGGCTTCACCACAAGAAGGACTTTGCCTGGCTTCAACTGGTTCAAGGAGGGACTCCCTGTTTGCTACAGGTGAAAAATTGCTAAACCAGAGTCCCCTGCACCAACTCCTGAAGAAAGCGACCAGCTGACCACTGTCCAGTGGCCAAAAAGGAGTTTGCGCCAGGTGCATTCTGGGAGTTGAAGTCCGCACCCCCCAAGGACCATCACAGAACTTCTGGACCCTTGGGGTGAGCTGTGGACCCCAAAAGAACCTTAAAAGAACATCTGGGTGAAGCCCCAGAAGTTTGGAAATGATTTGAGAATTTTTGGAAAAAAGCTCCAGAGAGGGACCGACCCGCCGCGGAAATTCTAGCCGGCTTGCCTCAACCGCGACCCGGCCTGACTTCGTGGTTCGTCCCGGTAAAGAAAAACATCCAAAAAAGAGACTAAGTCCGAACGTAAAAAGTTGACCGGGACCTCCCAGCCATCGTATCCGAGAAGGGCTCCATGGACGTCGGATCAAGATCCAGGTTTACCCCGGTCGAAGGATTTTCATCTCGAAAAAACGACTAAGTCCGAAGGTAAAAGTCTCCACCGAGGAAACCCACATCGCGTATCCGGACAAGGGCTCCAGGAGGTCGGATTCAACTGGCAGGTTCGTCCCGGTGAAGAAAAACTTCAAAATAAAGACTAAGTCAGAAGGTAACTTTTTAACCGAGGCCTCCCGCGACCTGTAGCCGAGCAGGGCTCCATCGCGGTCGGCCTGAAAGTTTGACTTTGCCCCGGTCGAGGTGCAACCAGATGACCCGATTGGCACTTTTTGTTTCTAAGCGCTAGAAAAGTAATAATTCTTTAAAAATTCATATCTCCGGTTCCCCTGAACTGATTTTAATCGTTTTTGTGTCATTTTAAAGATAAAAATATAAACTATTTTTATGAATTGGTTTTGGATTTTTAAACTGTTTCCTGTGTTTTATTTAATTACTGTTTTGTGATATTTGAATGCTTTACACTTTGTCTCCTAAGTTAAGCCTTGACGCTCGTTGCCAAGCTACCAAGGGTAGAACTGGGATTAATTTACTGAGACCTAACTGTACCTATGTGGAGGTTAGTGGCTTGTTGCTAGGTGTAGGTACCTACCTGCCCTACCAATAACCCATTTTCCAACATAATTGGAAGCAGCGACGGGATCCTGTACTTGTGTTCAATATCACGTTACAGTTTTAGGTAAAACAAATTAAAAATCCTTTAAATTGTCCTAGTGCAAAAATTGTTTTTAATTTTTAATTTGGATTAATTTCAATTATTGAATTTTTGTAATTTTTCTAAATTCTTGTTTCCAATTTTTGCAAAAAGTTTTTGTTGACACAAAACTAGGGAACCATGGAGCTTGATCTGGCTAGCCTACCCACACTGACAGTAGTCCAGCTTAGAGGATTGTGTATTGAAAGAGGGTTGCCTGCAACCACTGATCTCAGGAAGCAAATCCTGATCACATCCCTGACAGCATGGGCTGAGGCCCAAGAGGTAGAGTCAGAAGAAGCTCCAGAGGAGGGAGAAAGAAGGGAGGATGCTAGCTCTAACCACTCAGGGGAGGGAAGGCATCTGAGCCTAAGTGAGGATGAGGAAGAACGGTCCTCAGTAAACACAGTCACTAGGGGCAGATCCAAAGCTAGTGGTGGGAAGGGGGTCCTTTCAGGAGGAGAGAACCCATCCATCAGAGAAAGAGAGCTGGAGGCCCAGCTAGCATACATAGCTTTGGAAGCAGAGAAGCTGGCCCTAGAAAAGAAAAAGTGGGCATACAAAGAGAAAAGAGATGGAAGCAGCGATAAAGAAGCTGAGGTGTCCATGGGTGGGGGAGTTTGCCCCAGATTACCCAAGGGGGTAGTTCCTGCTTATGTAGAGGGGGATGACATAGATAAGTGGCTGGGGGCCTTTGAGAGGGCACTCCAAATGAGAAGGGTTAGGCCTCAATACTGGGGTTCCCTTTTGTGGGAGTTGGTCCCCAACTCAGGGAGGGATAGGCTTCTGACCTTAAGGGGGGAGGAGGCAGATTCATACCCTAGTATGAAGAGGTGCTTAGCCAAGAAGTTTGGTCTGACCCCAGAGCAATATAGAATGAAGTTCAGGGACACCCAGAAGGTCAGTACCCAGTCTTGGGTTGACTTTGTGGACATTTCACTAAAGGCACTAGAGGGCTGGATTATTGGTAACAAAGTAGATACTTATGAGGGGTTATACAATCTGATCATGAGAGAGCACATCTTGACCAATTGTAGCCAAGAAAGGTTACGCCAGCATCTAGTGGACTCTAAGCAGACCAACCCTAGAGAGCTAGGGGAGGCAGCTGATGAGTGGTTGAGAACCAGGGTGGTTGTCAAGTCCCAGGGGGGAGACTCCAAGAAGGGGGGGACAGGTCCCCAAAAACCTAAGGAGGGAGGTGGTAAGCCCACCACAGAGACTCCCTCTGTACCCCAGAACCCTAAGAAGGAGGAGAGTAAATCCCACTCCCACTCTGACAAGCAGAGACAGGGAGACCCAGGGTTAAAAAAGCTCTTGGACAGTAGGGCTTGCTTTGACTGTCAGCAGACAGGTCACTTCAGAGGAGATGCAGCCTGTCCAAAGAAGGCGGTTAGCACTGGGCTGTCCAGTGTAGCCATAGAGGAGGATTCCTCAGATGATGAAGTCCTCCTAGCATTGTGCTGGGAGACAGGACCAGATGGTAAGCTGGTGATCCCTGAGGGTGGGAGTAGGCACTTCCACCACATTCAAGTGAATGGGATCCCTACCACTGGCCTGAGAGACACCGGTGCCAGTCACACTATAGTGAGTGACCGGTTAGTGACCCCAGATATGTATGTCCCAGGAAAGACAAAGAAAGTCAGGATAGCCACAGGGGAGGTCACCTCCAAACCTGTAGCCATAGTGCCCCTAGAGAGGGAGGGTATCCTTGACTGGATTAGGGTGGTAGTCAGTGCTGACCTCCCCCTAGATTGTATCCTGGGCAATGACCTCCCAGAGGTGAGTCTGGTCACAGATGGGGTGGTCGCCCAGGGCGCCCCCCCAACCCAAAGTCCTGGGGAGTCAGTCCCTACAGTTAGGAGACAGGGGTCCCCAAGAAAAGGAAAGAAGAAAAGGAAGGGTAGGCCACTCTTAAAGAGAGTTCCAGGGAGCCAAGGGCCTTCTGCCCCAGTAGGGGGGGAGCCCAGAGTTGGCACTGGTGAGGCCTCATCTGACCCCAAGGAAGTCCTGAGTAGTCAGGCAGCTGTCCAGATGCAAGGTGTTGCCCCTGCACTGACAGAAGGGAGAGTGGAAGGAGGGTGTCTGCCACAGGAGGTGGTAGCCCCCCACTCTAGACAGCAAGAGGGGTGCCAGGACCCCAAAGTTGCCCTTAAAGCAGCTCAGCCACCTGTCAGTGGAGAGCTTAGGGTGTGGTTCTGGGTACTGACAGCTGTCAGTAGCCTCTGCTGGGTGCTAGCCTTCCTGGCAGCACTGTACTTGGCCTGGGAGGCAGACCCCAAGGCCAATAGCAAAGTAGGCCCCCTGACCCTATTGGTCATGGTGGGGTTGCTCAAGTGTTGGGTGACCTCTTTGGGTAAGCTAGGTGTTGCCCTAGCAAAGTTAGGAGTAGGGGAGGTGGGCACCTCACTACCCAAGTTGACAGAGAGAGAGGAGGAAGACCCCCCTAGAGGGAAGTTTCAGTGTGAGTTGGGTCCTTTTACTGTTGGGATGGCTTCACTACCCAGAGGGAGTGACCCTGACAGGAGGATATAAGGCAGAGTAGGCCCTGCAAAGGGACAGCCAGTTTTCTTCACTGTCTTCCTCGCCTAACAAGCCAGGAAGACTCTCCCAGGGTTGGGCTGAGTCTCCTGGGCGTGTGGGCTGGGGGGGGGGGGGGGTTGTGTGAGAAACTAGGGCTGATTGCAGAGGCCCCATAACTTTTTGCCCCCATTTTCCACTTTATGCTGGTGTTTTCCTGACTCTGATGGTGCCCTGGGTACTGCTAACCAGTCCCAGGGCCTGTGCTCTGTGTAAAATGGATATGCAAATTAGGCTAATTATAATTGGCTAAGTTAACCTACCTATAAGTCCCTAGTATATGGTAGGGCATGTAGGTTTAGGGACCACAGCATAGGTGGTGCACACCTAGGTGCATTGCTGAGGTGCCCAGTGTCATTTTAAAAGCAAGCCTGCCTTGCTGGCTGCTTTTAAAATAAAGTTATATGCAAATTCGACTTTCGAATTAAAGGTACTTCCAAAGTCTTAAACTACCTTATTTTTACATATAAGTCACCCCTAAGGTGTGCCCTATGTGCCCCTAGGGCTGGGTGCCATGTAACTATAAGCAGGGACTTTATAAAAATAGATTTATAAGCCCTGGTGAGGTAAAAACAGCCAAATTCGTTTTTCCCTCATTGAAGTAAATGGCCTTCATAGGCTAGAATGGGCAGACTTTATTTTAAATTTTAAAGTCTCCTTAAATGTTACATACCAAGAATTTGGTATCAAATTGATTGTTATAATAAATCCCACAACTTCCAGTTGTTGGATTTAATATAACTAGTTCAGGTAAAAAGTTTAGACTTTACCTAAAAAGTTGCCAATTTCAGCTCTGCATTGTTTTTGCTGCTGTGCTCTGATTGGCCAGCCTGCAGCAGCTTCTGCCAGGCTACTTTAATGAGGTGTGAAGTGGCCTGGCTTCACACAAAGGAATGTGCTTGGGGGAGAGAATCTCCCCTCAGCAGATGGTGAGGCAGGAAGGGGGAGGGCTGCCAAACTGGTCTTCAAAGGCAGAGAAGGACATCTGGAGCACCCAGCAACACCCCCACATCCTGCAACCCCAGACAGCTAGGTGCCCCCTTGATTAGATTAGGAGAGGGCAGGAGAGGGGTGTGTTTATGATTTTTAGCCACACCAGTGGGTGGGCTCAGCCAGATCTCTCCTCCAAAAATCAGATTCATCCATTTTGGATTTTTAGAGACTGTTGCCTTCTGGGATGGATTTTTGCCACACTTCCCAGGAAGTGGTCATCACAGGGGGACGACCCTGTCCCTGATTGGAGAACCAGGGCCCCCCTGCTTTTCACCCAGGAGCAAGGATAAAACTGGCAGACCTGCACCCACGCCTCAGATCCCCTCCAGAATTCAACAAGAAAGGAACTAAAGAAGAAGAAGGACTGCCCTGCTGGACCCCTGGCCTGCACCTGGACCCTGCACTCAGAAGGACTGCACCAGCTGCACACTTGGGCTTCACCACAAGAAGGACTTTGCCTGGCTTCAACTGGTTCAAGGAGGGACTCCCTGTTTGCTACAGGTGAAAAATTGCTAAACCAGAGTCCCCTGCACCAACTCCTGAAGAAAGCGACCAGCTGACCACTGTCCAGTGGCCAAAAAGGAGTTTGCGCCAGGTGCATTCTGGGAGTTGAAGTCCGCACCCCCCAAGGACCATCACAGAACTTCTGGACCCTTGGGGTGAGCTGTGGACCCCAAAAGAACCTTAAAAGAACATCTGGGTGAAGCCCCAGAAGTTTGGAAAAGATTTGAGAATTTTTGGAAAAAAGCTCCAGAGAGGGACCGACCCGCCGCGGAAATTCTAGCCGGCTTGCCTCAACCGCGACCCGGCCTGACTTCGTGGTTCGTCCCGGTAAAGAAAAACATCCAAAAAAGAGACTAAGTCCGAACGTAAAAAGTTGACCGGGACCTCCCAGCCATCGTATCCGAGAAGGGCTCCATGGACGTCGGATCAAGATCCAGGTTTACCCCGGTCGAAGGATTTTCATCTCGAAAAAACGACTAAGTCCGAAGGTAAAAGTCTCCACCGAGGAAACCCACATCGCGTATCCGGACAAGGGCTCCAGGAGGTCGGATTCAACTGGCAGGTTCGTCCCGGTGAAGAAAAACTTCAAAATAAAGACTAAGTCAGAAGGTAACTTTTTAACCGAGGCCTCCCGCGACCTGTAGCCGAGCAGGGCTCCATCGCGGTCGGCCTGAAAGTTTGACTTTGCCCCGGTCGAGGGGCAACCAGATGACCCGATTGGCGCTTTTTGTTTCTAAGCGCTAGAAAAGTAATAATTCTTTAAAAATTCATATCTCTGGTTCCCCTGAACCGATTTTAATCGTTTTTGTGTCATTTTAAAGATAAAAATATAAACTATTTTTATAAATTGGTTTTGGATTTTTAAACTGTTTCCTGTGTTTTATTTAATTACTGTTTTGTGATATTTGAATGCTTTACACTTTGTCTCCTAAGTTAAGCCTTGACGCTCGTTGCCAAGCTACCAAGGGTAGAGCTGGGATTAATTTACTGAGACCTAACTGTACCTATGTGGAGGTTAGTGGCTTGTTGCTAGGTGTAGGTACCTACCTGCCCTACCAATAACCCATTTTCCAACATCTGGAATCTGACAGAAGCCACAATTTTCCTTCCACCCAGCGTTCCCCCAAGTCTCCCGATAAAAATGATACCTCACTTGTGAGGGTAGGCCTAGCGCCTGCAACAGGAAATGCCCCAAAACACAACGTGGACACATCCCATTTTTTGACAGAAAACAGGGGTGTTTTTTGCAAAGTGCCTACCTGTAGATTTTGGCCTCTAGCTCAGCCGGCACCTAGGGAAACCTACCAAACCTGTGCATTTTTGAAAACTAGAGACCTAGGGGAATCCAAGATGGGGTGACTTGTGGGGGCTCTGACCAGGTTCTGTTACCCAGAATCCTTTGCAAACCTCAAAATTTGGCTAAAAAAACAGGTTTTCCTCACATTTCGGTGGCAGAAAGTTCTGGAATCTGAGAGGAGCCACAAATTTCCTTCCACCCAGCGTTTCCCCAAGTCTCCCGATAAAAATGATACCTCACTTGTGTAAGCAGGCCTAGCGCCCGCGACAGGACATGCCCCAAAACACAACGCGGACACATCCAATTTTTTGACAGAAAACAAAGGTGTTTTTTGCAAAGTGCCTTCCTGTAGATTTTGGCCTCTAGCTCAGCCAGCACCTAGGGAAACCTACCAAACCTGTGCATTTTTTAAAACTAGAGACCTATGGGAATCCAAAATGGGGTGACTTGTGGGGCTCTGACCAGATTCTGCTACCCAGAATCGTTTGCAAACCTCAAAATTTGGCTAAAATAACACATTTTCCTCAAATTTCGGTGACAGAAAGTTTTGGAATCTGACAAAAGCCACAAATTTCCTTCCACCCAGCGTTCCCCCAGGTCTCCCGATAAAAATGATACCTCACTTGTGTGGGTAGGCCTAGCGCCCGCGACAGGATATTCTCCAAAACACAACGTGGACACATCCCATTTTTTGACAGAAAACAGAGGTGTTTATTGCAAAGTGCCTACCTGTAGATTTTGGCCTCTAGCTCAGCCGGCACCTAGGGAAACTTACCAAACCTGTGCATTTTTTAAAACTAGAGACCTAGGGGAATCCAAGATGGGGTGACTTGGGAGGCTCTGACCAGGTTCTGTTACCCAGAATCCTTTGCTAACCTCACCATTTGGCTAAAAAAAACAAATTTTCCTCACATTTCGGTGACAGAAAGTTCTGGAATCTGACAGAAGCCACAATTTTCCTTCCACCCAGCATTCCCCCAAGTCTCCCGATAAAAATTATACCTCACTTGTGAGGGTAGGCCTAGCGCCTGCGACAGGAAATGCCCCAAAACACAACGTGGACACATCCCATTTTTTGACAGAAAACAGGGGTGTTTTTTGCAAAGTGCCTACCTGTAGATTTTGGCCTCTTGCTCAGCCGGCACCTAGGGAAACCTACCAAACCTGTGCATTTTTTAAAACTAGAGACCTAGGGGAATCCAAGATGAGGTGACTTGTGGGGCTCTGACCAGGTTCTGTTACCCAGAATCCTTTGCAAACCTCAAAATTTGGCTAAAAAACAGGTTTTCCTCACATTTCAGTGACAGAAAGTTCTGGAATCTGAGAGGAGCCACAAATTTCCTTCCACCCAGCGTTCCCCCAAGTCTCCCGATAAAAATGATGCCTCACTTGTGTGGGTAGGCCTAGCGCCCGAGACAGGACATGCCCCAAAACACAACGCGGACACATCCAATTTTTTGACAGAAAACAAAGGTGTTTTTTGCAAAGTGCCTTCCTGTAGATTTTGGCCTCTAGCTCAGCCAGCACCTAGGCAAACCTACCAAACCTGTGCATTTTTTAAAACTAGAGACCTAGGGGAATCCAATATGGGGTGACTTGTGGGGCTCTGACCAGGTTCTGTTACCCAGAATCATTTGCAAACCTCAAAATTTGTCTAAAAAAACAGGTTTTCCTCACATTTCAGTGACAGAAAGTTCTGGAATCTGAGAGGAGCCACACATTTCCTTCCACCCAGCGTTCCCCCAAGTCTCCTGATAAAAATTATGCCTCACTTGTGTGGGTAGGCCTAGCGCCCGCGACAGGACATGCCCCAAAACACAACGCGGACACATCCCATTTTTTGACAGAAAACAGAGGTGTTTTATGCAAAGTGCCTATCTGTGGATTTTGACCTCTAGCTCAGCCGGCACCTAGGGAAACCTACCAAACCTGTGCATTTTTTGAAAACTAGAGACCTAGGGAAATCCAAGATGGGGAGACTTGTGGGGCTCTGACCAGGTTCTGTTACC
This sequence comes from Pleurodeles waltl, assembly GCF_031143425.1. Taxonomy (NCBI): domain Eukaryota; kingdom Metazoa; phylum Chordata; class Amphibia; order Caudata; family Salamandridae; genus Pleurodeles; species Pleurodeles waltl. The sequence goes on from NW_027150003.1 coordinate 108,225, forward strand.
CAGAATCCTTTGCAAACCTCAAAATTTGGCTAAAAAAACACGTTTTCCTCACATTTCGGAGACAGAAAGTTCTGGAATCTGATAGGAGCAACAAATTTCCTTCCACCCTGCGTTCGCCCAAGTCTCCTGATAAAAATGAGGCCTCACTTGTGAGGGTAGGCCTAGCGCCTGCGACATGAAATGCCCCAAAACACAACGTGGACACATCCCATTTTTTGACAGAAAACAGGGGTGTTTTTTGCAAAGTGCCTACCTGTAGATTTTGGCCTCTAGCTCAGCCGGCACCTAGGGAAACCTACCAAACCTGTGCATTTTTGAAAACTAGAGACCTAGGGGAATCCAAGATGAGGTGACTTGTGGGGTTCTGACCAGGTTCTGTTACCCAGAATCCTTTGCAAACCTCAAAATTTGGCTAAATAAACTTGTTTTCCTCACATTTCAGTGACAGAAAGTTCTAGAATCTGAGAGGAGCCACAAATTTCCTTCCACCCAGCGTTCCCCCACGTCTCCCGATAAAAATGATACCTCACACCCTGCGTTCCCCCAAGTCTCCCGATAAAAATGATACCTCACTTGTGTGGGTAGGCCTAGCACTCTCGACAGGAAATGCCCCAAAATACAACGCCGACACATCCCATTTTTTGACAGAAAACAGAGGTGTTTTATGCAAAGTGCCTATCTGTAGATTTTGACCTCTAGCTCAGCCGGCACCTAGGGAAACCTACCAAACCTGTGCATTTTTTTAAAACTAGAGACCTAGGGAAATCCAAGATGGGGTGAATTGAGGGGCTCTGACCAGGTTCTGTTACCCAGAATCCTTTGCAAACCTCAAAATTTGGCAAAAAAAAAAAAGTTTTCCTCACATTTTGGTGACAGAAAGTTCTGGAATCTGAGGGGAGCCACAAATTTCATTCCACCCAGCGTTCCCCCAAGTCTCCCGATAAAAATGATACCTCACTTTTGTGGGTAGGCCTAGCTCCCGTGACAGAAAATTCCCCAAAACACAACGCTGACACATCCCATTTTTTGACAGAAAACAAAGGTGTTTTTTGCAAAGTGCCTACCTGTAGATTTTGGCCTCTAGCTCAGCCGCCACCTAGGGAAACCTACCAAACCTGTGCATTTTTTAAAAACTAGAGACCTAGGGAAATCCAAGATGGGGTGACTTGTGGGGCTCTGACCAGGTTCTGTTACCCAGAATCCTTTGCAAACTTCAAAATTTGGCTAAAAAAACAGGTTTTCCTCACATTTCGGTGACAGAAAGTTCTGGAATCTGAGAGGAGCCACAAATTTCCTTCCACCCAGCGTTTCCCCAAGTCTCCCGATAAAAATGATACCTCACTTGTGTAAGCAGGCCTAGCGCCCGCGACAGGACATGCCCCAAAACACAACGCGGACACATCCCATTTTTTGACAGAAAACAGAGGTGTTTTTTGCAAAGTGCCTACATGTAGATTTTGGCCTCTCGCTCAGCCAGCACCTAGGGAAACCTACCAAACCTGTGCATTTTTTAAAACTAGAGACCTATGGGAATCCAAAATGGGGTGACTTGTGGGGCTCTGACCAGATTCTGCTACCCAGAATCGTTTGCAAACCTCAAAATTTGGCTAAAATAACAGGTTTTCCTCACATTTCGGTGACAGAAAGTTCTGGAATCTGAGAGGAGCCACAAATTTCCTTCAACCAGCGTTCCCCCAAGTCTCCCGATAAAAATGATACTTCACTTGTGTGGGTAGGCCTAGCGCCCGCGACAGATAATGCCCCAAAACACAACGTGGACACATCCCATTTTTTGACAGAAAACAGAGGTGTTTTTCTGTAAAGTGCCTACCTGTAGATTTTGGCCTCTAGCTCAGCCGGCACCTAGGGAAACCTACCAAACCTGTGCATTTTTTAAAACCAGAGGCCTAGGGCAATCCAAGATGGGGTGATTTGTGGGGCTCTGACCAGGTTCTGTTACCCAGAATCCTTTGCTAACCTCACCATTTGGCTAAAAAAAACACATTTTCCTCACATTTCGGTGACAGAAAGTTCTGGAATCTGACAGAAGCCACAATTTTCCTTCCACCCAGCGATCCCCCAAGTCTCCCGATAAAAATTATACCTCACTTGTGAGGGTAGGCCTAGCGCCTGTGACAGCAAATGCCCCAAAACACAACGTGGACACATCCCATTTTTTGACAGAAAACAGGGGTGTTTTTTGCAAAGTGCCTACCTGTAGATTTTGGCCTCTAGCTCAGCCGGCACCTAGGGAACCCTACCAAACCTGTGCATTTTTGAAAACTAGAGACCTAGGGGAATCCAAGATGAGGTGACTTGTGGGGCTCTGACCAGGTTCTGTTACCCAGAATCCTTTGCAAACCTCAAAATTTGGCTAAAAAAACTGGTTTTCCTCACATTTCAGTGACAGAAAGTTCTAGAATCTGAGAGGAGCCACAAATTTCCTTCCACCCAGCGTTCCCCCAAGTCTCCCGATAAAAATGATACCTCACACCCTGCGTTCCCCCAAGTCTCCCGATAAAAATTATACCTCCCTTTTGTGGATAGGCCTACCGCCCGCGACAGGAAATTCCCCAAAACACAACGTGGATACATCCCATTTTTTGAGAGAAAACAGGTTTTTTTTGCAAAGTGACTAACTATAGATTTTGGCCTCTAGCTCAGACGGCACCTAGGGAAACCTACCAAACCTGTGCATTTTTGAAAACTAGAAATCTAGGGGAATCCAAGATGGGTGACTTGTGGGGCTCTGACCAGGTTCTGTTACCCAGAATCCTTTGCAAACCTCAAAATTTGGCTACAAAAACACATTTTCCTCACATTTCGGTGACAGAAAGTTCTGGAATCTGAGGAACCACAAATTTCCTTTCAGCCAGCGTTTCCCCAAGTCTCCTGATAAAAATGATGCCTCACTTGTGTGGGTAGGCCTTGCGCCCGCGACAGGACATGCCCCAAAACACAACGCGGACACATCCCATTTTTTGACAGAAAACAGAGGTGTTTTTTGCAAAGTGCCTACCTGTAGATTTTGGCCTCTAGCTCAGCCAGCACCTAGGGAAACCTACCAAACCTGTGCATTTTTTAAAAACTAGAAATCTAGGGGAATCCAAGATGGGTGACTTGTGGGGCTCTGACCAGGTTCTGTTACCCAGAATCCTTTGCAAACCTCAAAATTTGGCTACAAAAACACATTTTCCTCACATTTCGGTGACAGAAAGTTCTGGAATCTGAGGAACCACAAATTTCCTTTCAGCCAGCGTTTCCCCAAGTCTCCTGATAAAAATGATGCCTCACTTGTGTGGGTAGGCCTTGCGCCCGCGACAGGACATGCCCCAAAACACAACGCGGACACATCCCATTTTTTGACAGAAAACAGAGGTGTTTTTTGCAAAGTGCCTACATGTAGATTTTGGCCTCTCGCTCAGCCGGCACCTAGGGAAACCTACCAAACCTGTGCATTTTTGAAAACTAGAGACCTAGGGGAATCCAAAATGGGGTGACTTGTGGGGCTCTGACCAGGTTCTGTTACCCAGAATCCTTTGCAAACCTCAAAATTTGGCTAAAAACAACAGGTTTTCCTCACATTTCAGTGACAGAAAGTTCTGGAATCTGAGAGGAGCCACAAATTTCCTTCCACCCAGCGTTCCCCCAAGTCTCCTGATAAAAAAGATGCCTCACTTGTGTGGGTAGGCCTAGCGCCCGCGACAGGAAATGCCCCAAAACACAACGCGGACACATCCCATTTTTTGACAGAAAACAGAGGTGTTTTTTGCAAAGTGCCTACCTGTAGATTTTGGCCTCTAGCTCAGCCGGCACCTAGGGAAACCTACCAAACCTGTGCATTTTTGAAAACTAGAGACCAAGGGGAATCCAAAATGGGGTGACTTGTGGGGCTCTGACCAGGTTCTGTTACCCAGAATCCTTTGCAAACCTCAAAATTTGGCTAAAAACAACAGGTTTTCCTCACATTTCAGTGACAGAAAGTTCTGGAATCTGAGAGGAGCCACAAATCTCCTTCCACCCAGCGTTCCCCCAAGTCTCCTGATAAAAATGATGCCTCACTTGTGTGGGTAGGCCTAGCGCGCGCGACAGGAAATGCCCCAAAACACAACGTGGACACATCCCATTTTTTGACAGAAAACAGAGGTGTTTTTCTGTAAAGTGCCTACCTGTAGATTTTGGCCTCTAGCTCAGCCGGCACCTAGGGAAACCTACCAAACCTGTGCATTTTTTAAAACCAGAGGCCTAGGGGAATCCAAGATGGGGTGATTTGTGGGGCTCTGACCAGGTTCTGTTACCCAGAATCCTTTGCTAACCTCACCATTTGGCTAAAAAAAACAAATTTTCCTCACATTTCGGTGACAGAAAGTTCTGGAATCTGACAGAAGCCACAATTTTCCTTCCACCCAGCGTTCCCCCAAGTCTCCCGATAAAAATTATACCTCACTTGTGAGGGTAGGCCTAGCGCCCGTGACAGAAAATTCCCCAAAACACAACGCGGACACATCCCATTTTTTGACAGAAAACAGGGGTGTTTCTTGCAAAGTGCCTACCTGTAGATTTTGGCCTCTAGCTCAGCCGGCACCTAGGGAAACCTACCAAACCTGTGCATTTTTTTAAAACTAGAGACCTAGGGAAATCCAAGATGGGGTGACTTGTGGGGCTCTGACCAGGTTATGTTACCCAGAATCCTTTGCAAACTTCAAAATTTGGCTAAAAAAACAGGTTTTCCTCACATTTCGGTGACAGAAAGTTCTGGAATCTGAGAGGAGCCACAAATTTCCTTCCACCCAGCGTTTCCCCAAGTCTCCCGATAAAAATGATACCTCACACCCTGCGTTCCCCCAAGTCTCCCGATAAAAATTATACCTCCCTTTTGTGGGTAGGCCTACCGCCCGCGACAGGAAATTCCCCAAAACACAACGTGGATACATCCCATTTTTTGAGAGAAAACAGGTGTTTTTTGCAAAGTGACTAACTATAGATTTTGGCCTCTAGCTCAGACGGCACCTAGGGAAACCTACCAAACCTGTGTATTTTTGAAAACTAGAAATCTAGGGGAATCCAAGATGGGTGATTTGTGGGGCTCTGACCAGGTTCTGTTACCCAGAATCCTTTGCAAACCTCAAAATTTGGCTAAAAAAACAAATTTTCCTCACATTTCGGTGACACAAAGTTCTGGAATCTGAGGAACCACAAATTTCCTTTCAGCCAGCGTTTCCCCAAGTCTCCTGATAAAAATGATGCCTCACTTGTGTGGGTAGGCCTTGCGCCCGCGACAGGACGTGCCCCAAAACACAACGCGGACACATCCCATTTTTTGACAGAAAACAGAGGTGTTTTTTACAAAGTGCCTACATGTAGGTTTTGGCCTCTCGCTCAGCCGGCACCTAGGGAAACCTACCAAACCTGTGCATTTTTTTAAAACTAGAGACCTAGGGATATCCAAGATGGGGTGACTTGTGGGACTCTGACCAGGTTCTGTTACCCAGAATCCTTTGCAAACCTCAAAATTTGGCTAAAAAAAAAAAGTTTTCCTCACATTTTGGTGACAGAAAGTTCTGGAATCTGAGGGGAGCCACAAATTTCATTCCACCCAGCGTTCCCCCAAGTCTCCCGATAAAAATGATACCTCACTTTCGTGGGTAGGCCTAGCTCCCGTGACAGAAAATTCCCCAAAACACAACGCGGACACATCCCATTTTTTGACAGAAAACAAAGGTGTTTTTTGCAAAGTGCCTACCTGTAGATTTTGGCCTCTAGCTCAGCCGGCACCTAGGGAAACCTACCAAACCTGTGCATTTTTTAAAAACTAGAGACCTAGGGAAATCCAAGATGGGGTGACTTGTGGGGCTCTGACCAGGTTCTGTTACCCAGAATCCTTTGCAAACCTCAAAATTTGGCTAAAAAAACAGGTTTTCCTCACATTTCGGTGACAGAAAGCTCTGGAATCTGAGAGGAGCCACAAATCTCCTTCCACCCAGCGTTCCCCCAAGTCTCCTGATAAAAATGATGCCTCACTTGTGTGGGTAGGCCTAGCGCGCGCGACAGGAAATGCCCCAAAACACAACGTGGACACATCCCATTTTTTGACAGAAAACAGAGGTGTTTTTCTGTAAAGTGCCTACCTGTAGATTTTGGCCTCTAGCTCAGCCAGCACCTAGGGAAACCTACCAAACCTGTGCATTTTTTAAAACCAGAGGCCTAGGGGAATCCAAGATGGGGTGATTTGTGGGGCTCTGACCAGGTTCTGTTACCCAGAATCCTTTGCTAACCTCACCATTTGGCTAAAAAAAACAAATTTTCCTCACATTTCGGTGACAGAAAGTTCTGGAATCTGACAGAAGCCACAATTTTCCTTCCACCCAGCGTTCCCCCAAGTCTGCCGATAAAAATTATACCTCACTTGTGAGGGTAGGCCTAGCGCCCGTGACAGAAAATTCCCCAAAACACAACGCGGACACATCCCATTTTTTGACAGAAAACAAAGGTGTTTTTTGCAAAGTGCCTACCTGTAGATTTTGGCCTCTAGCTCAGCCGGCACCTAGGGAAACCTACCAAACCTGTGCATTTTTTTAAAACTAGAGACCTAGGGAAATCCAAGATGGGGTGACTTGTGGGGCTCTGACCAGGTTATGTTACCCAGAATCCTTTGCAAACTTCAAAATTTGGCTAAAAAAACAGGTTTTCCTCACATTTCGGTGACAGAAAGTTCTGGAATCTGAGAGGAGCCACAAATTTCCTTCCACCCAGCGTTTCCCCAAGTCTCCCGATAAAAATGATACCTCACTTGTGTAAGCAGGCCTAGCGCCCGCGACAGGACATGCCCCAAAACACAATGCGGACACATCCCATTTTTTGACAGAAAACAGAGGTGTTTTTTGCAAAGTGCCTACATGTAGATTTTGGCCTCTCGCTCAGCCAGCACCTAGGGAAACCTACCAAACCTGTGCATTTTTGAAAACTAGAGACCTATGGGAATCCAAAATGGGGTGACTTGTGGGGCTCTGACCAGATTCTGCTACCCAGAATCGTTTGCAAACCTCAAAATTTGGCTAAAATAACAGGTTTTCCTCACATTTCGGTGACAGAAAGTTCTGGAATCTGAGAGGAGCCACAAATTTCCTTCAACCAGCGTTCCCCCAAGTCTCCCGATAAAAATGATACTTCACTTGTGTGGGTAGGCCTAGCGCCCGCGACAGGAGATGCCCCAAAACACAACGCGGACACATCCCATTTTTTGACAGAAAACAGAGGTGTTTTTTGCCAAGTGCCTACCTGTAGATTTTGGCCTCTAGCTCAGCCGGCACCTAGGGAAACCTACCAAATCTGTGCATTTTTTAAAACTAGAGACCTAGGAGAATCCAAGATGGGGTGACTTGGGAGGCTCTGACCAGGTTCTGTTACCCAGTATCCTTTGCAAACCTCAAAATTTGGCTAAAAAGACTGGTTTTCCTCGCATTTCGGTGACAGAAAGTTCGGGAATCTGAGAGGAGCCACACATTTCCTTCCACCCAACATTCCCCCAAGTCTCCCTATAAAAATGATACCTCACTTGTGTGGGTAGGCCTAGCGCCCACGACAGGAAATGCCCCAAAACACAACGTGGACACATCCCATTTTTTGACAGAAAACAGAGGTGTTTTTCTGTAAAGTGCCTACCTGTAGATTTTGGCCTCTAGCTCAGCTGGCACCTAGGGAAACCTACCAAACCTGTGCATTTTTTAAAACCAGAGGCATAGGGGAATCCAAGATGGGGTGATTTGTGGGGCTCTGACCAGGTTCTGTTACCCAGAATCCTTTGCTAACCTCACCATTTGGCTAAAAAAAACAAATTTTCCTCACATTTCGGTGACAGAAAGTTCTGGAATCTGACAGAAGCAACACTTTTCCTTCCACCCAGCGTTCCCCCAAGTCTCCCGATAAAAATTATACCTCACTTGTGAGGGTAGGCCTAGCGCCTGCGACACGAAATGCCCCAAAACACAACGTGGACACATCCCATTTTTTGACAGAAAACAGGGGTGTTTTTTGCAAAGTGCCTACCTGTAGATTTTGGCCTCTAGCTCAGCCGGCACCTAGGGAAACCTACCAAACCTGTGCATTTTTGAAAACTAGAGACCTAGGGGAATCCAAGATGAGGTGACTTGTGGGGCTCTGACCAGGTTCTATTACCCAGAATCCTTTGCAAACCTCAAAATTTGGCTAAAAAAACTGGTTTTCCTCACATTTCAGTGACAGAAAGTTCTAGAATCTAATAGGAGCCACAAATTTCCTTCCACCCAGCGTTCCCCCAAGTCTCCCGATAAAAATGATACCTCACACCCTGCGTTCCCCCAAGTCTCCCGATAAAAATTATACCTCCCTTTTGTGGGTAGGCCTACCGCCCGCGACAGGAAATTCCCCAAAACACAACGTGGATACATCCCATTTTTTGAGAGAAAACAGGTGTTTTTTGCAAAGTGACTAACTATAGATTTTGGCCTCTAGCTCAGACGGCACCTAGGGAAACCTACCAAACCTGTGTATTTTTGAAAACTAGAAATCTAGGGGAATCCAAGATGGGTGACTTGTGGGGCTCTGACCAGGTTCTGTTACCCAGAATCCTTTGCAAACCTCAAAATTTGGCTAAAAAAACAAATTTTCCTCACATTTCGGTGACACAAAGTTCTGGAATCTGAGGAACCACAAATTTCCTTTCAGCCAGCGTTTCCCCAAGTCTCCTGATAAAAATGATGCCTCACTTGTGTGGGTAGGCCTTGAGCCCGCGACAGGACGTGCCCCAAAACACAACGCGGACACATCCCATTTTTTGACAGAAAACAGAGGTGTTTTTTACAAAGTGCCTACATGTAGGTTTTGGCCTCTCGCTCAGCCGGCACCTAGGGAAACCTACCAAACCTGTGCATTTTTTTAAAACTAGAGACCTAGGGAAATCCAATATGGGGTGACTTGTGGGACTCTGACCAGGTTCTGTTACCCAGAATCCTTTGCAAACCTCAAAATTTGGCTAAAAAAAAAAAGTTTTCCTCACATTTTGGTGACAGAAAGTTCTGGAATCTGAGGGGAGCCACAAATTTCATTCCACCCAGCGTTCCCCCAAGTCTCCCGATAAAAATGATACCTCACTTTCGTGGGTAGGCCTAGCTCCCGTGACAGAAAATTCCCCAAAACACAACGCGGACACATCCCATTTTTTTACAGAAAACAAAGGTGTTTTTTGCAAAGTGCCTACCTGTAGATTTTGGCCTCTAGCTCAGCCGGCACCTAGGGAAACCTACCAAACCTGTGCATTTTTTAAAAACTAGAGACCTAGGGAAATTCAAGATGGGGTGACTTGTGGGGCTCTGACCAGGTTCTGTTACCCAGAATCCTTTGCAAACCTCAAAATTTGGCTAAAAAAACAGGTTTTCCTCACATTTCGGTGACAGAAAGTTCTGGAATCTGAGAGGAGCCACAAATCTCCTTCCACCCAGCGTTCCCCCAAGTCTCCTGATAAAAATGATGCCTCACTTGTGTGGGTAGGCCTAGCGCGCGCGACAGGAAATGCCCCAAAACACAACGTGGACACATCCCATTTTTTGACAGAAAACAGAGGTGTTTTTCTGTAAAGTGCCTACCTGTAGATTTTGGCCTCTAGCTCAGCCGGCACCTAGGGAAACCTACCAAACCTGTGCATTTTTTAAAACCAGAGGCCTAGGGGAATCCAAGATGGGGTGATTTGTGGGGCTCTGACCAGGTTCTGTTACCCAGAATCCTTTGCTAACCTCACCATTTGGCTAAAAAAAACAAATTTTCCTCACATTTCGGTGACAGAAAGTTCTGGAATCTGACAGAAGCCACAATTTTCCTTCCACCCAGCGTTCCCCCAAGTCTCCCGATAAAAATTATACCTCACTTGTGAGGGTAGGCCTAGCGCCCGTGACAGAAAATTCCCCAAAACACAACGCGGACACATCCCATTTTTTGACAGAAAACAAAGGTGTTTTTTGCAAAGTGCCTACCTGTAGATTTTGGCCTCTAGCTCAGCCTGCACCTAGGGAAACCTACCAAACCTGTGCATTTTTTTAAAACTAGAGACCTAGGGAAATCCAAGATGGGGTGACTTGTGGGGCTCTGACCAGGTTATGTTACCCAGAATCCTTTGCAAACTTCAAAATTTGGCTAAAAAAACAGGTTTTCCTCACATTTCGGTGACAGAAAGTTCTGGAATCTGAGAGGAGCCACAAATTTCCTTCCACCCAGCGTTTCCCCAAGTCTCCCGATAAAAATGATACCTCACTTGTGTAAGCAGGCCTAGCGCCCGCGACAGGACATGCCCCAAAACACAACGCGGACACATCCCATTTTTTGACAGAAAACAGAGGTGTTTTTTGCAAAGTGCCTACATGTAGATTTTGGCCTCTCGCTCAGCCAGCACCTAGGGAAACCTACCAAACCTGTGCATTTTTGAAAACTAGAGACCTATGGGAATCCAAAATGGGGTGACTTGTGGGGCTCTGACCAGATTCTGCTACCCAGAATCGTTTGCAAACCTCAAAATTTGGCTAAAATAACAGGTTTTCCTCACATTTCGGTGACAGAAAGTTCTGGAATCTGAGAGGAGCCACAAATTTCCTTCAACCAGCGTTCCCCCAAGTCTCCCGATAAAAATGATACTTCACTTTTGTGGGTAGGCCTAGCGCCCGCGACAGGAGATGCCCCAAAACACAACGCGGACACATCCCATTTTTTGACAGAAAACAGAGGTGTTTTTTGCCAAGTGCCTACCTGTAGATTTTTGCCTCTAGCTCAGCCGGCACCTAGGGAAACCTACCAAATCTGTGCATTTTTTAAAACTAGAGACCTAGGGGAATCCAAGATGGGGTGACTTGGGAGGCTCTGACCAGGTTCTGTTACCCAGTATCCTTTGCAAACCTCAAAATTTGGCTAAAAAGACTGGTTTTCCTCGCATTTCGGTGACAGAAAGTTCGGGAATCTGAGAGGAGCCACACATTTCCTTCCACCCAACATTCCCCCAAGTATCCCTATAAAAATGATACCTCACTTGTGTGGGTAGGCCTAGCGCCCACGACAGGAAATGCCCCAAAACACAACGTGGACACATCCCATTTTTTGACAGAAAACAGAGGTGTTTTTCTGTAAAGTGCCTACCTGTAGATTTTGGCCTCTAGCTCAGCTGGCACCTAGGGAAACCTACCAAACCTGTGCATTTTTTAAAACCAGAGGCCTAGGGGAATCCAAGATGGGGTGATTTGTGGGGCTCTGACCAGGTTCTGTTACCCAGAATCCTTTGCTAACCTCACCATTTGGCTAAAAAAAACAAATTTTCCTCACATTTCGGTGACAGAAAGTTCTGGAATCTGACAGAAGCAACAATTTTCCTTCCACCCAGCGTTCCCCCAAGTCTCCCGATAAAAATTATACCTCACTTGTGAGGGTAGGCCTAGCGCCTGCGACACGAAATGCCCCAAAACACAACGTGGACACATCCCATTTTTTGACAGAAAACAGGGGTGTTTTTTGCAAAGTGCCTACCTGTAGATTTTGGCCTCTAGCTCAGCCGGCACCTAGGGAAACCTACCAAACCTGTGCATTTTTGAAAACTAGAGACCTAGGGGAATCCAAGATGAGGTGACTTGTGGGGCTCTGACCAGGTTCTATTACCCAGAATCCTTTGCAAACCTCAAAATTTGGCAAAAAAAACTGGTTTTCCTCACATTTCAGTGACAGAAAGTTCTAGAATCTAATAGGAGCCACAAATTTCCTTCCACCCAGCGTTCCCCCAAGTCTCCCGATAAAAATGATACCTCACACCCTGCGTTCCCCCAAGTCTCCCGATAAAAATTATACCTCCCTTTTGTGGGTAGGCCTACCGCCCGCGACAGGAAATTCCCCAAAACACAACGTGGATACATCCCATTTTTTGAGAGAAAACAGGTGTTTTTTGGAAAGTGACTAACTATAGATTTTGGCCTCTAGCTCAGACGGCACCTAGGGAAACCTACCAAACCTGTGTATTTTTGAAAACTAGAAATCTAGGGGAATCCAAGATGGGTGACTTGTGGGGCTCTGACCAGGTTCTGTTACCCAGAATCCTTTGCAAACCTCAAAATTTGGCTAAAAAAACAAATTTTCCTCACATTTCGGTGACACAAAGTTCTGGAATCTGAGGAACCACAAATTTCCTTTCAGCCAGCGTTTCCCCAAGTCTCCTGATAAAAATGATGCCTCACTTGTGTGGGTAGGCCTTGCGCCCGCGACAGGACGTGCCCCAAAACACAACGCGGACACATCCCATTTTTTGACAGAAAACAGAGGTGTTTTTTACAAAGTGCCTACATGTAGGTTTTGGCCTCTCGCTCAGCCGGCACCTAGGGAAACCTACCAAACCTGTGCATTTTTTTAAAACTAGAGACCTAGGGAAATCCAAGATGGGGTGACTTGTGGGACTCTGACCAGGTTCTGTTACCCAGAATCCTTTGCAAACCTCAAAATTTGGCTAGAAAAAAAAAGTTTTCCTCACATTTTGGTGACAGAAAGTTCTGGAATCTGAGGGGAGCCACAAATTTCATTCCACCCAGCGTTCCCCCAAGTCTCCCGCTAAAAATGATACCTCACTTTCGTGGGTAGGCCTAGCTCCCGTGACAGAAAATTCCCCAAAACACAACGCGGACACATCCCATTTTTTGACAGAAAACAAACGTGTTTTTTGCAAAGTGCCTACCTGTAGATTTTGGCCTCTAGCTCAGCCGGCACCTAGGGAAACCTACCAAACCTGTGCATTTTTTAAAAACTAGAGACCTAGGGAAATCCAAGATGGGGTGACTTGTGGGGCTCTGACCAGGTTCTGTTACCCAGAATCCTTTGCAAACCTCAAAATTTGGCTAAAAAAACAGGTTTTCCTCACATTTCGGTGACAGAAAGTTCTGGAATCTGAGAGGAGCCACAAATTTCCTTCCACCCAGCGTTCCCCCAAGTCTCCCGATAAAAATGATACCTCACTTTCGTGGGTAGGCCTAGCTCCCGTGACAGAAAATTCCCCAAAACACAACGCGGACACATCCCATTTTTTGACAGAAAACAAAGGTGTTTTTTGCAAAGTGCCTTCCTGTAGATTTTGGCCTCTAGCTCAGCCAGCACCTAGGGAAACCTACCAAACCTGTGCATTTTTGAAAACTAGAGACCTATGGGAATCCAAAATGGGGTGACTTGTGGGACTCTGACCAGATTCTGCTACCCAGAATCGTTTGCAAACCTCAAAATTTGGCTAAAATAACACATTTTCCTCAAATTTCGGTGACAGAAAGTTCTGGAATCTGACAAAAGCCACAAATTTCCTTCCACCCAGCGTTCCCCCAGGTCTCCCGATAAAAATGATACCTCACTTGTGTGGGTAGGCCTAGCGCCCGCGACAGGATATTCTCCAAAACACAACGTGGACACATCCCATTTTTTGACAGAAAACAGAGGTGTTTATTGCAAAGTGCCTACCTGTAGATTTTGGCCTCTAGCTCATCCGGCACCTAGGGAAACCTACCAAACCTGTGCATTTTTTAAAAACTAGAGACCTAGGGAAATTCAAGATGGGGTGACTTGTGGGGCTCTGACCAGGTTCTGTTACCCAGAATCCTTTGCAAACCTCAAAATTTGGCTAAAAAAACAGGTTTTCCTCACATTTCGGTGACAGAAAGTTCTGGAATCTGAGAGGAGCCACAAATCTCCTTCCACCCAGCGTTCCCCCAAGTCTCCTGATAAAAATGATGCCTCACTTGTGTGGGTAGGCCTAGCGCGCGCGACAGGAAATGCCCCAAAACACAACGTGGACACATCCCATTTTTTGACAGAAAACAGAGGTGTTTTTCTGTAAAGTGCCTACCTGTAGATTTTGGCCTCTAGCTCAGCCGGCACCTAGGGAAACCTACCAAACCTGTGCATTTTTTAAAACCAGAGGCCTAGGGGAATCCAAGATGGGGTGATTTGTGGGGCTCTGACCAGGTTCTGTTACCCAGAATCCTTTGCTAACCTCACCATTTGGCTAAAAAAAACAAATTTTCCTCACATTTCGGTGACAGAAAGTTCTGGAATCTGACAGAAGCCACAATTTTCCTTCCACCCAGCGTTCCCCCAAGTCTCCCGATAAAAATTATACCTCACTTGTGAGGGTAGGCCTAGCGCCCGTGACAGAAAATTCCCCAAAACACAACGCGGACACATCCCATTTTTTGACAGAAAACAAAGGTGTTTTTTGCAAAGTGCCTACCTGTAGATTTTGGCCTCTAGCTCAGCCGGCACCTAGGGAAACCTACCAAACCTGTGCATTTTTTTAAAACTAGAGACCTAGGGAAATCCAAGATGGGGTGACTTGTGGGGCTCTGACCAGGTTATGTTACCCAGAATCCTTTGCAAACTTCAAAATTTGGCTAAAAAAACAGGTTTTCCTCACATTTCGGTGACAGAAAGTTCTGGAATCTGAGAGGAGCCACAAATTTCCTTCCACCCAGCGTTTCCCCAAGTCAACCGATAAAAATGATACCTCACTTGTGTAAGCAGGCCTAGCGCCCGCGACAGGACATGCCCCAAAACACAACGCGGACACATCCCATTTTTTGACAGAAAACAGAGGTGTTTTTTGCAAAGTGCCTACATGTAGATTTTGGCCTCTCGCTCAGCCAGCACCTAGGGAAACCTACCAAACCTGTGCATTTTTGAAAACTAGAGACCTATGGGAATCCAAAATGGGGTGACTTGTGGGGCTCTGACCAGATTCTGCTACCCAGAATCGTTTGCAAACCTCAAAATTTGGCTAAAATAACAGGTTTTCCTCACATTTCGGTGACAGAAAGTTCTGGAATCTGAGAGGAGCCACAAATTTCCTTCAACCAGCGTTCCCCCAAGTCTCCCGATAAAAATGATACTTCACTTGTGTGGGTAGGCCTAGCGCCCGCGACAGGAGATGCCCCAAAACACAACGCGGACACATCCCATTTTTTGACAGAAAACAGAGGTGTTTTTTGCCAAGTGCCTACCTGTAGATTTTGGCCTCTAGCTCAGCCGGCACCTAGGGAAACCTACCAAACCTGTGCATTTTTTAAAACTAGAGACCTAGGGGAATCCAAGATGGGGTGACTTGGGAGGCTCTGACCAGGTTCTGTTACCCAGTATCCTTTGCAAACCTCAAAATTTGGCTAAAAAGACTGGTTTTCCTCGCATTTCGGTGACAGAAAGTTCGGGAATCTGAGAGGAGCCACACATTTCCTTCCACCCAACATTCCCCCAAGTCTCCCTATAAAAATGATACCTCACTTGTGTGGGTAGGCCTAGCGCCCATGACAGGAAATGCCCCAAAACACAACGTGGACACATCCCATTTTTTGACAGAAAACAGAGGTGTTTTTCTGTAAAGTGCCTACCTGTAGATTTTGGCCTCTAGCTCAGCTGGCACCTAGGGAAACCTACCAAACCTGTGCATTTTTTAAAACCAGAGGCCTAGGGGAATCCAAGATGGGGTGATTTGTGGGGCTCTGACCAGTTTCTGTTACCCAGAATCCTTTGCTAACCTCACCATTTGGCTAAAAAAAAACAAATTTCCTCACATTTCGGTGACAGAAAGTTCTGGAATCTGACAGAAGCAACAATTTTCCTTCCACCCAGCGTTCCCCCAAGTCTCCCGATAAAAATTATACCTCACTTGTGAGGGTAGGTCTAGCGCCTGCGACAGGAAATGCCCCAAAACACAACGTGGACACATCCCATTTTTTGACAGAAAACAGGGGTGTTTTTTGCAAAGTGCCTACCTGTAGATTTTGGCCTCTAGCTCAGCCGGCACCTAGGGAAACCTACCAAACCTGTGCATTTTTTAAAAACTAGAGCCTAGGGAAATCCAAGATGGGGTGACTTGTGGGGCTCTGACCAGGTTCTGTTACCCAGAATCCTTTGCAAACCTCAAAATTTGGCTAAAAAAACAGGTTTTCCTCACATTTCGGTGACAGAAAGTTCTGGAATCTGAGAGGAGCCACAAATTTCCTTCCACCCAGCGTTCCCCCAAGTCTCCCGATAAAAATGATACCTCACTTTCGTGGGTAGGCCTAGCTCCCGTGACAGAAAATTCCCCAAAACACAACGCGGACACATCCCATTTTTTGACAGAAAACAAACGTGTTTTTTGCAAAGTGCCTACCTGTAGATTTTGGCCTCTAGCTCAGCCGGCACCTAGGGAAACCTACCAAACCTGTGCATTTTTTAAAAACTAGAGACCTAGGGAAATCCAAGATGGGGTGACTTGTGGGGCTCTGACCAGGTTCTGTTACCCAGAATCCTTTGCAAACCTCAAAATTTGGCTAAAAAAACAGGTTTTCCTCACATTTCGGTGACAGAAAGTTCTGGAATCTGAGAGGAGCCACAAATTTCCTTCCACCCAGCGTTCCCCCAAGTCTCCCGATAAAAATGATACCTCACTTTCGTGGGTAGGCCTAGCTCCCGTGACAGAAAATTCCCCAAAACACAACGCGGACACATCCCATTTTTTGACAGAAAACAAAGGTGTTTTTTGCAAAGTGCCTTCCTGTAGATTTTGGCCTCTAGCTCAGCCAGCACCTAGGGAAACCTACCAAACCTGTGCATTTTTGAAAACTAGAGACCTATGGGAATCCAAAATGGGGTGACTTGTGGGACTCTGACCAGATTCTGCTACCCAGAATCGTTTGCAAACCTCAAAATTTGGCTAAAATAACACATTTTCCTCAAATTTCGGTGACAGAAAGTTCTGGAATCTGACAAAAGCCACAAATTTCCTTCCACCCAGCGTTCCCCCAGGTCTCCCGATAAAAATGATACCTCACTTGTGTGGGTAGGCCTAGCGCCCGCGACAGGATATTCTCCAAAACACAACGTGGACACATCCCATTTTTTGACAGAAAACAGAGGTGTTTATTGCAAAGTGCCTACCTGTAGATTTTGGCCTCTAGCTCATCCGGCACCTAGGGAAACCTACCAAACCTGTGCATTTTTTAAAAACTAGAGACCTAGGGAAATTCAAGATGGGGTGACTTGTGGGGCTCTGACCAGGTTCTGTTACCCAGAATCCTTTGCAAACCTCAAAATTTGGCTAAAAAAACAGGTTTTCCTCACATTTCGGTGACAGAAAGTTCTGGAATCTGAGAGGAGCCACAAATCTCCTTCCACCCAGCGTTCCCCCAAGTCTCCTGATAAAAATGATGCCTCACTTGTGTGGGTAGGCCTAGCGCGCGCGACAGGAAATGCCCCAAAACACAACGTGGACACATCCCATTTTTTGACAGAAAACAGAGGTGTTTTTCTGTAAAGTGCCTACCTGTAGATTTTGGCCTCTAGCTCAGCCGGCACCTAGGGAAACCTACCAAACCTGTGCATTTTTTAAAACCAGAGGCCTAGGGGAATCCAAGATGGGGTGATTTGTGGGGCTCTGACCAGGTTCTGTTACCCAGAATCCTTTGCTAACCTCACCATTTGGCTAAAAAAAACAAATTTTCCTCACATTTCGGTGACAGAAAGTTCTGGAATCTGACAGAAGCCACAATTTTCCTTCCACCCAGCGTTCCCCCAAGTCTCCCGATAAAAATTATACCTCACTTGTGAGGGTAGGCCTAGCGCCCGTGACAGAAAATTCCCCAAAACACAACGCGGACACATCCCATTTTTTGACAGAAAACAAAGGTGTTTTTTGCAAAGTGCCTACCTGTAGATTTTGGCCTCTAGCTCAGCCGGCACCTAGGGAAACCTACCAAACCTGTGCATTTTTTTAAAACTAGAGACCTAGGGAAATCCAAGATGGGGTGACTTGTGGGGCTCTGACCAGGTTATGTTACCCAGAATCCTTTGCAAACTTCAAAATTTGGCTAAAAAAAACAGGTTTTCCTCACATTTCGGTGACAGAAAGTTCTGGAATCTGAGAGGAGCCACAAATTTCCTTCCACCCAGCGTTTCCCCAAGTCAACCGATAAAAATGATACCTCACTTGTGTAAGCAGGCCTAGCGCCCGCGACAGGACATGCCCCAAAACACAACGCGGACACATCCCATTTTTTGACAGAAAACAGAGGTGTTTTTTGCAAAGTGCCTACATGTAGATTTTGGCCTCTCGCTCAGCCAGCACCTAGGGAAACCTACCAAACCTGTGCATTTTTGAAAACTAGAGACCTATGGGAATCCAAAATGGGGTGACTTGTGGGGCTCTGACCAGATTCTGCTACCCAGAATCGTTTGCAAACCTCAAAATTTGGCTAAAATAACAGGTTTTCCTCACATTTCGGTGACAGAAAGTTCTGGAATCTGAGAGGAGCCACAAATTTCCTTCAACCAGCGTTCCCCCAAGTCTCCCGATAAAAATGATACTTCACTTGTGTGGGTAGGCCTAGCGCCCGCGACAGGAGATGCCCCAAAACACAACGCGGACACATCCCATTTTTTGACAGAAAACAGAGGTGTTTTTTGCCAAGTGCCTACCTGTAGATTTTGGCCTCTAGCTCAGCCGGCACCTAGGGAAACCTACCAAACCTGTGCATTTTTTAAAACTAGAGACCTAGGGGAATCCAAGATGGGGTGACTTGGGAGGCTCTGACCAGGTTCTGTTACCCAGTATCCTTTGCAAACCTCAAAATTTGGCTAAAAAGACTGGTTTTCCTCGCATTTCGGTGACAGAAAGTTCGGGAATCTGAGAGGAGCCACACATTTCCTTCCACCCAACATTCCCCCAAGTCTCCCTATAAAAATGATACCTCACTTGTGTGGGTAGGCCTAGCGCCCATGACAGGAAATGCCCCAAAACACAACGTGGACACATCCCATTTTTTGACAGAAAACAGAGGTGTTTTTCTGTAAAGTGCCTACCTGTAGATTTTGGCCTCTAGCTCAGCTGGCACCTAGGGAAACCTACCAAACCTGTGCATTTTTTAAAACCAGAGGCCTAGGGGAATCCAAGATGGGGTGATTTGTGGGGCTCTGACCAGGTTCTGTTACCCAGAATCCTTTGCTAACCTCACCATTTGGCTAAAAAAAAACAAATTTCCTCACATTTCGGTGACAGAAAGTTCTGGAATCTGACAGAAGCAACAATTTTCCTTCCACCCAGCGTTCCCCCAAGTCTCCCGATAAAAATTATACCTCACTTGTGAGGGTAGGTCTAGCGCCTGCGACAGGAAATGCCCCAAAACACAACGTGGACACATCCCATTTTTTGACAGAAAACAGGGGTGTTTTTTGCAAAGTGCCTACCTGTAGATTTTGGCCTCTAGCTCAGCCGGCACCTAGGGAAACCTACCAAACCTGTGCATTTTTGAAAACTAGAGACCTAGGGGAATCCAAGATGAGGTGACTTGTGGGGCTCTGACCAGGTTCTATTACCCAGAATCCTTTGCAAACATCAAAATTTTGCTAAAAAAACTGGTTTTCCTCACATTTCAGTGACAGAAAGTTCTAGAATCTGAGAGGAGCCACAAATTTCCTTCCACCCAGCGTTCCCCCAAGTCTCCCGATAAAAATGATACCTCACACCCTGCGTTCCCCCAAGTCTCCCGATAAAAATTATACCTCCCTTTTGTGGGTAGGCCTACCGCCCGCGACAGGAAATTCCCCAAAACACAACGTGGATACATCCCATTTTTTGAGAGAAAACAGGTGTTTTTTGCAAAGTGACTAACTATAGATTTTGGCCTCTAGCTCAGACGGCACCTAGGGAAACCTACCAAACCTGTGCATTTTTGAAAACTAGAAATCTAGGGGAATCCAAGATGGGTGACTTGTGGGGCTCTGACCAGGTTCTGTTACCCAGAATCCTTTGCAAACCTCAAAATTTGGCTAAAAAAACACATTTTCCTCACATTTCGGTGACACAAAGTTCTGGAATCTGAGGAACCACAAATTTCCTTTCAGCCAGCGTTTCCCCAAGTCTCCTGATAAAAATGATGCCTCACTTGTGTGGGTAGGCCTTGCGCCCGCGACAGGACATGCCCCAAAACACAACGCGGACACATCCCATTTTTTGACAGAAAACAGAGGTGTTTTTTGCAAAGTGCCTACATGTAGATTTTGGCCTCTCGCTCAGCCGGCACCTAGGGAAACCTACCAAACCTGTGCATTTTTGAAAATTAGAGACCTGGGGGAATCCAAAATGGGGTGACTTGTGGGGCTCTGACCAGGTTCTGTTACCCAGAATCCTTTGCAAACCTCAAAATTTGGCTAAAAACATCAGGTTTTCCTCATTTCAGTGACAGAAAGTTCTGGAATCTGAGAGGAGCCACAAATTTCCTTCCACCCAGCGTTCCCCCAAGTCTCCTGATAAAAATGATGCCTCACTTGTGTGGGTAGGCCTAGCCCCCGCGACAGGAAATGCCCCAAAACACAACGCGGACACATCCCATTTTTTGACAGAAAACAGAGGTGTTTTTTGCAAAGTGCCTACCTGTAGATTTTGGCCTCTAGCTCAGCCGGCACCTAGGTAAACCTACCAAACCTGTGCATTTTTTAAAAACTAGAGACCCAGGGAAATCCAAGATGGGGTGACTTGTGGGGCTCTTACCAGGTTCTGTTACCCAGAATCCTTTGCAAACCTCAAAATTTGGCTAAAAAAACAGGTTTTCCTCACATTTCGGTGACAGAAAGTTCTGGAATCTGAGAGGAGCCACAAATTTCCTTCCACCCAGCGTTCCCCCAAGTCACCCGATAAAAATGATACCTCACTTGTGTGGGTAGGCCTAGCGCCCGCGACAGGAGATGCCCCAAAACACAACGCGGACACATCCCATTTTTTGACAGAAAACGGAGGTGTTTTTTGCAAAGTGCCTACATGTAGATTTTGGCCTCTAGCTCAGCCGGCACCTAGGGAAACCTACCAAACCTGAGCATTTTTAAAAACTAGAGACCTAGGGGAATCCAAGATGGGGTGACTTGTGGGGCTCTGACCCGGTTCTGTTACCCAGAATCCTTTGCAAACCTCAAGATTTGGCTAACAAAACAGGTTTTCCTCACATTTCAGTGACAGAAAGTTCTGGAATCTGAGAGGAGCCACAAATTTCCTTCCACCCTGCGTTTCCCCAAGTCTCCTGATAAAAATGATGCCTCACTTGTGTGGGTAGGCCTAGCGCCCGCGACAGGAAATGCCCCAAAACACAACGTGGACACATCCCATTTTTTGACAGATAACAGAGGTGTTTTTCTGTAAAGTGCCTACCTGTAGATTTTGGCCTCTAGCTCAGCCGGCACCTAGGGAAACCTACCAAACCTGTGCATTTTTGAAAACTAGAGACCTAGGGGAATCCAAGATGAGGTGACTTGTGGGGCTCTGACCAGGTTCTGTTACCCAGAAAACGTTGCAAACCTCAAAATTTGGCTAAAAAAACAGGTTTTCCTCACATTTCGGTGACAGAAAGTTCTGGAATCTGACAGAAGCCACAATTTTCCTTCCACCCAGCGTTCCCCCAAGTCTCCCGATAAAAATTATACCTCACTTGTGAGGGTAGGCCTAGCGCCTGCGACAGGAAATGCCCCAAAACACAACATGGACACATCCCATTTTTTGACAGAAAACAGGGGTGTTTCTTGCAAAGTGCCTACCTGTAGATTTTGGCCTCTAGCTCAGCCGGCACCTAGGGAAACCTAACAAACCTGTGCATTTTTATAAACTAGAGACCTAGGGGAATCCAAGATGAGGTGACTTGTGGGGCTCTGACCAGGTTCTGTTACCCAGAATCCTTTGCAAACCTCAAAATTTCGCAAAAAAAACTGGTTTTCCTCACATTTCAGTGACAGAAGGTTCTAGAATCTGAGAGGAGCCACAAATTTCCTTCCACCCAGCGTTCCCCCAAATCTCCCGATAAAAATGATACCTCACACACTGCGTTCCCCCAAGTCTCCCGATAAAAATGATACCTCACTTTTGTGGGTAGGCCTAGCGCCCGCGACAGGAAATCCCCCAAAACACAACGTGGATACATCATATTTTTTGAGAGAAAACAGGTGTTTTTTGCAAAGTGACTAACTATAGATTTTGGCCTCTAGCTCAGACGGCACCTAGGGAAACCTACCAAACCTGTGCATTTTTGAAAACTAGAAATCTAGGGGAATCCAAGATGGGTGACTTGTGGGGCTCTGACCAGGTTCTGTTACCCAGAATCCTTTGCAAACCTCAAAATTTGGCTAAAAAAACACATTTTCCTCACATTTCGGTGACACAAAGTTCTGGAATCTGAGGAGCCACAGATTTCCTTTCAGCCAGCGTTTCCCCAAGTCTCCTGATAGAAATGATGTCTCACTTGTGTTGGTAGGCCTTGCGCCCGCGACAGGACATGCCCCAAAACACAACACGGACACATCCCATTTTTTGACAGAAAACAGAGGTGTTTTTTGCAAAGTGCCTACATGTAGATTTTGGCCTCTCACTCAGCCGGCACCTAGGGAAACCTACCAAACCTGTGCATTTTTGAAAACTACAGACCTAGGGGAATCCAAAATGGGGTGACTCGTGGGGCTCTGACCAGGTTCTGTTACCCAGAATCCTTTGCAAACCTCAAAATTTGGCTAAAAAAACAAGTTTTCCTCACATTTCGGTGACAGAAAGTCCTGGAATCTGAGCGGAGCCACAAATTTCCTTCCACCCAGCGTTCCCCCAAGTCTCCCGATAAAAATGATACCTCACTTGTGTGGGTAGGCCTAGCGCCCGCGACAGGAGATGCCCCAAAACACAACGCGGACACATCCCATTTTTCGACAGAAAACGGAGGTGTTTTTTGCAAAGTGCCTATATGTAGATTTTGGCCTCTAGCTCAGCCGGCACCTAGGGAAACCTACCAAACCTGTGCATTTATAAAAACTAGAGACCTAGGGGAATCCAAGATGGGGTGACTTGTGGGGCTCTGACCAGGTTCTGTTACCCAGAATCCTTTGCAAACCTCAAAATTTGGCTAACAAAACAGGTTTTCCTCACATTTCAGTGACAGAAAGTTCTGGAATCTGAGAGGAGCCACAAATTTCCTTCCACCCAGGGTTCCCTCAAGTCTCCTGATAAAAATGATACCTCACTTGTGTGGGTAGGCCTAGTGCCTGCAACAGAAAATGCCCCAAAACACAACGTGGGCACATCCCATTTTTTGACAGAAAAAAGAGGTGTTTTTTGCCAAGTGCCTACCTGTAGATTTTGGCCTCTAGCTCAGCCGGCACCTACGGAAAACTACCAAACCTGTGCATTTTTGAAAACTAGAGACCTAGGGGAATCCAAGATGAGGTGACTTGTGGGGCTCTGACCAGGTTCTGTTACCCAGAAAACGTTGCAAACCTCAAAATTTGGCTAAAAAAACAGGTTTTCCTCACATTTTGGTGACAGAAAGTTCTGGAATCTGAGAGGAGCCACAAAATTCCTTCCACCCAGCGTTCCCCCAAGTCTCCCGATAAAAATGATGCCTCACTTGTGTGGGTAGGCCTAGCGCCCGCGACAAGACATGCCCCAAAACACAACGCGGACACATCCCATTTTTTGACAGAAAACAGAGGTGTTTTTTGCAAAGTGCCTACATGTAGATTTTGGCCTCTAGCTCAGCCGGCACCTAGGGAAACCTACAAAACCTGTGCATTTTTAAAAACTAGAGACCTAGGGGAATCAAGATGGGGTGACTTGTGGGGCTCTGACCAGGTTCTGTTACCCAGAATCCTTTGCAAACCTCAAAATTTGGCTAAAAAAAACAGGTTTTCCTCACATTTCAGTGACAGAAAGTTCTGGAATCTGAGAGGAGCCACAAATTTCCCTCCACCGAGCGTTCCCCCATGTCTCCCGATAAAAATGATACCTCACTTTTGTGGGTAGGCCTAGCGCCCGTGACAGGAAATTCCCCAAAACACAACGTGGACACATCCCATTTTTTGAGAGAAAACAGGTGTTTTTTGCAAAGTGACTAACTGTAGATTATAGCCTCTAGCTCAGCCGGCACCTAGGGAAACTTACCAAACTTGTGCATTTTTGAAAACTAGAAATCTAGGGGAATCCAAGATGAGTGACTTGTGGGGCTCTGACCAGGTTTTGTTACCCACAATCCTTTGAAAACCTCAAAATTTGGCTAAAAAACACATTTTCCTCACATTTCGGTGACAGAAAGTTCTGGATTCCGAGAGGAGCCACCAATTTCCTTCCACCCAGTGTTCCCCCAAGTCTCCCGATAAAAATGATACCTCACTTGTGTGGGTAGGCCTAGCGCCCGCATAGGAAATGCCCCAAAATACAACGCGGACACATCCCATTTTTTGACAGAAAACAGAGGTGTTTTTGCAAAGTGCCTACCTGTAGATTTTGGCCTCTAACTCAGCCAGCACCTAGGGAAACCTACCAAACCTGTGCAGTTTTTAAAACTAGATACCTAGGGGAATCCAAGATGGGGTGACTAGTGGGGCTCTGACCAGGTTCTGTTACCCAGAATCCTTTGCAAACCTCAAAATTTGGCTAAAAAAAACAGGTTTTCCTCACATTTCAGTGACAGAAAGTTCTGGAATCTGAGAGGAGCCACACATTTCCTTCCACCCAGCGTTCCCCCAAGTCTCCCCATAAAAATGATACCTCACTTCTGTGGGTAGGCCTAGCACCCACAACAGGAAATTCCCCAAAACACAACGTGGACACATCCCATTTTTTTAGAGAAAACAGGTGTTTTTTGCAAAGTGACTAACTGTAGATTTTGGCCTCTAGCTCAGCCGGCACCTAGGGAAACTTACCAAACCTGTGCATTTTTGAAAACTAGAAATCTAGGGGAATCCAAGATGGGTGACTTGTGGGGCTCTGTCCAGGTTCTGTTACCCAGAATCCTTTGCAAACCTCAAAATTTTGCTAAAAAAACACGTTTTCCTCAAATTTCGGTGACAGAAAGGTCTGGAATCTGACAAAAGCCACAAATTTCCTTCCACCCAGCGTTCCCCCAGGTCTCCCGATAAAAATGATACCTCACTTGTGTGGGTAGGCCTAGCGCCCGCGACAGGAAATGCCCCAAAACACAACGTGGACACATCCCATTTTTTGACAGAAAACAGAGGTGTTTATTGCAAAGTGCCTACCTGTAGATTTTGGCCTCTAGCTCAGCCGGAACCTAGGGAAACCTACCAAACCTGTGCATTTTTTAAAACCAGAGGCCTAAGGGAATCCAAGATGGGGTGATTTGTGGGGCTCTGACCAGGTTCTGTTACCCAGTATCCTTTGCAAACTTCAAAATATGGCAAAAATACACATTTTCCTCACGTTTCGGGGACAGAAAGTTCTGGAATCTGAGAGGAGCCACAAATGTCCTTCCACCCAGCGTTCCCTCAAGTCTCCTGATAAAAATGATACCTCACTTGTGTGGGTAGGCCTAGCGCCTGCAACAGAAAATGCCCCAAAACACAAAGTGGGCACATCCCATTTTTTGACAGAAAACAGAGGTGTTTTTTGCAAAGTGCCTACCTGTAGATTTTGGCCTCTAGCTCAGCCGGCTCCTAGGGAAACCTACCAAACCTGTGCATTTTCTAAAACTAGAGACCTAGGGGAATCCAAGATGAGGTGACTTGTGGGGCTCTGACCAGGTTCTGTAACCCAGAAAACGTTGCAAACCTCAAAATTTGGCTAAAAAAACAGGTTTTCCTCACATTTTGGTGACAGAAAGTTCTGGAATCTGAGAGGAGCCACACATTTCCTTCCACCCAGCGTTCCCCCAAGTCTCCTGATAAAAATGATGCATCACTTGTGTGGGTAGGCCTAGCGCCCGTGACAGGACATACCCCAAAACACAACGCGGACGCATCAAATTTTTTGACAGAAAACAGAGGTGTTTTTTGCAAAGTGCCTACATGTAGATTTTGGCCTCTAGCTCATCCGGCACCTAGGGAAACCTACCAAACCTGTGTATTTTTTAAAAACTAGAGACCTAGGGAAACCCAAGATGGGGTGACTTGTGGGGCTCTGACCAGGTTCTGTTACCCAGAATCCTTTGCAAACCTCAAAATTTGGCTAAAAAAACAGGTTTTCCTCACATTTCGGTGACAGAAAGTTCTGGAATCTGAGAGGAGCCACAAATTTCCTTCCACCCAGCGTTCCCCCAAGTCTCCCGATAAAAATGATACCTCACTTTTGTGGGTAGGCCTAGCGCCCGCGACAGGAAATTCCCCAAACCACAACGTGGACACATGCCATTTTTTGAGAGAAAACAGGTGTTTTTTGCAAAGTGACTAACTGTAGACTTTGGCCTCTAGCTCAGCCGGCACCTAGGGAAACTTACCAAACCTGTGCATTTTTGAAAACTAGAGATCTAGGGGAATCCAAGATGGGTGACTTGTGGGGCTCTGACCAGGTTCTGTTACCCAGAATCCTTTGCAAACCTCAAAATTTGGCTAAAAAAACACATTTTCCTCACATTTCAGTGACAGCAAAGTTCTGGATTCTGAGAGGAGCCACCAATTTCCTTCCACCCAGTTTTCCCCCAAGTCTCCCGATAAAAATGATACCTCACTTGTGTGGGTTGGCCTAGCGCCCACTACAGGAAATGCCCCAAAATACAGCGCAGACACATCCCATTTTTTGACAGAAAACAGAGGTGTTTTTTGCAAAGTGCCTACCTGTAGATTTTGGCCTCTAGCTCAGTCGGCACCTAGGGAAACCTACCAAACCTGTGCATTTTTAAAAACTAGAGACCTAGGGGAATCCAAGATGGGGTGACTTGTGGGGCTCTGACCAGGTTCTGTTACCCAGAATCCTTTGCAAACCTCAAAATTTGGCTAACAAAACAGGTTTTCCTCACATTTCAGTGACAGAAAGTTCTGGAATCTGAGAGGAGCCACAAATTTCCTTCCACCCTGCGTTTCCCCAAGTCTCCTGATAAAAATGATGCCTCGCTTGTGTGGGTAGGCCTAGCGCTCGCGACAGGACATGCCCCAAAACACAACGCAGACACATCCCATTTTTTGACACAAAACAGAGGTGTTTTTTGCAAAGTGCCTACATGTAGATTTTGGCCTCTCGCTCAGCCGGCACCTAGGGAAACCTACCGAACCTGTGCATTTTTGAAAACTAGAGACCTAGGGGAATCCAAAATGTCGTGACTTGTGGGGCTCTGACCAGATTCTGTTACCCAGAAACCTTTGCAAACCTCAAAATTTGGCTAAAAAAACAGGTTTTCCCCACATTTCAGTGACAGAATGTTCTGGAATCTGAGAGGAGTTACAAAGTTCCTTTCACCCAGCGTTCCCCCAAGTCTCCTGATAAAAATGATGCCTCACTTGTGTGGGTAGGACTAGTGCCTGCGACAGGAAATGCCCCAAAACACAACGCGGACACATCCCATTTTTTGACAAAAAACAGAGGTGTTTTTTGCAAAGTGCCTACCTGTAGATTTTGGCCTCTAGCTCAGCCGGCACCTAGGAAAACCTACCAAACCTGTGCATTTTTTAAAAACTAGAAACCTAGGGAAATCCGAGATGGGGTGACTTGTGGAGCTCTGACCAGGTTCTGTTACCCAGAATCCTTTGTAAACCTCAAAATTTGGCTAAAAAAACAGGTTTTCCCCACATTTCAGTGACAGAATGTTCTGGAATCTGAGAGGAGTTACAAAGTTCCTTTCACCCAGCGTTCCCCCAAGTCTCCTGATAAAAATGATACCTCACTTGTGTGGGTAGGCCTAGCGCCTGCAACAGAAAATGCCCCAAAACACAAAGTGGGCACATCCCATTTTTTGACAGAAAACAGAGGTGTTTTTTGCAAAGTGCCTACCTGTACATTTTGGCCTCTAGCTCAGCCGGCACCTAGGGAAACCTACCAAACCTGTGCATTTTCTTAAACTAGAGACCTAGGGGAATCCAAGATGAGGTGACTTGTGGGGCTCTGACCAGGTTCTGTTACCCAGAAAACGTTGCAAACCTCAAAATTTGGCTAAAAAAACAGGGTTTCCTCACATTTTGGTGACAGAAAGTTCTGGAATCTGAGAGGAGCCACACATTTCCTTCCACCCAGCGTTCCCCCAAGTCTCCTGATAAAAATGATGCATCACTTGTGTGGGTAGGCCTAGCGCCCGCGACAGGATATACCCCAAAACACAACGCGGACACATCACATTTTTTGACAGAAAACAGAGGTGTTTTTTGCAAAGTGCCTACATGTAGATTTTGGCCTCTAGCTCATCCGGCACCTAGGGAAACCTACCAAACCTGTGTATTTTTTAAAAACTAGAGACCTAGGGAAACCCAAGATGGGGTGACTTGTGGGGCTCTGACCAGGTTCTGTTACCCAGAATCCTTTGCAAACCTCAAAATTTGGCTAAAAAAACAGGTTTTCCTCACATTTCGGTGACAGAAAGTTCTGGAATCTGAGAGGAGCCACAAATTTCCTTCCACCCAGCGTTCCCCCAAGTCTCCCGATAAAAATGATACCTCACTTTTGTGGGTAGGCCTAGCGCCCGCGACAGGAAATTCCCCAAACCACAACGTGGACACATGCCATTTTTTGAGAGAAAACAGGTGTTTTTTGCAAAGTGACTAACTGTAGACTTTGGCCTCTAGCTCAGCCGGCACCTAGGGAAACTTACCAAACCAGTGCATTTTTGAAAACTAGAGATCTAGGGGAATCCAAGATGGGTGACTTGTGGGGCTCTGACCAGGTTCTGTTACCCAGAATCCTTTGCAAACCTCAAAATTTGGCTAAAAAAACACATTTTCCTCTCATTTCAGTGACAGCAAAGTTCTGGATTCTGAGAGGAGCCACCAATTTCCTTCCACCCAGTTTTCCCCCAAGTCTCCCGATAAAAATGATACCTCACTTGTGTGGGTTGGCATAGCGCCCACTACAGGAAATGCCCCAAAATACAGCGCAGACACATCCCATTTTTTGACAGAAAACAGAGGTGTTTTTTGCAAAGTGCCTACCTGTAGATTTTGGCCTCTAGCTCAGCCGGCACCTAGGGAAACCTACCAAACCTGTGCATTTATAAAAACTAGAGACCTAGGGGAATCCAAGATGGGGTGACTTGTGGGGCTCTGACCAGGTTCTGTTACCCAGAATCCTTTGCAAACCTCAAAATTTGGCTAACAAAACAGGTTTTCCTCACATTTCAGTGACACAAAAGTTCTGGAATCTGAAAGGAGCCACAAATTTCCTTCCACCCTGCGTTTCCCCAAGTCTCCTGATAAAAATGATGCCTCGCTTGTGTGGGTAGGCCTAGCGCTCGCGACAGGACATGCCCCAAAACACAACGCAGACACATCCCATTTTTTGACACAAAACAGAGGTGTTTTTTGCAAAGTGCCTACATGTAGATTTTGGCCTCTCGCTCAGCCGGCACCTAGGGAAACCTACCGAACCTGTGCATTTTTGAAAACTAGAGACCTAGGGGAATCCAAAATGGCGTGACTTGTGGGGCTCTGACCAGATTCTGTTACCCAGAATCCTTTGCAAACCTCAAAATTTGGCTAAAAAAACAGGTTTTCCCCACATTTCAGAGACAGAATGTTCTGGAATCTGAGAGGAGTTACAAAGTTCCTTTCACCCAGCGTTCCCCCAAGTCTCCTGATAAAAATGATGCCTCACTTGTGTGGGTAGGCCTAGTGCCTGCGACAGGAAATGCCCCAAAACACAACGCGGACACATCCCATTTTTTGACAAAAAACAGAGGTGTTTTTTGCAAAGTGCCTACCTGTAGATTTTGGCCTCTAGCTCAGCCGGCACCTAGGAAAACCTACCAAACCTGTGCATTTTTTAAAAACTAGAAACCTAGGGAAATCCGAGATGGGGTGACTTGTGGAGCTCTGACCAGGTTCTGTTACCCAGAATCCTTTGCAAACCTCAAAATTTGGCTAAAAAAACAGGTTTTCCCCACATTTCAGTGACAGAATGTTCTGGAATCTGAGAGGAGTTACAAAGTTCCTTTCACCCAGCGTTCCCCCAAGTCTCCTGATAAAAATGATACCTCACTTGTGTGGGTAGGCCTAGCGCCTGCAACAGAAAATGCCCCAAAACACAAAGTGGGCACATCCCATTTTTTGACAGAAAACAGAGGTGTTTTTTGCAAAGTGCCTACCTGTAGATTTTGGCCTCTAGCTCAGCCGGCACCTAGGGAAACCTACCAAACCTGTGCATTTTCTAAAACTAGAGACCTAGGGGAATCCAAGATGAGGTGACTTGTGGGGCTCTGACCAGGTTCTGTTACCCAGAAAACGTTGCAAACCTCAAAATTTGGCTAAAAAAACAGGGTTTCCTCACATTTTGGTGACAGAAAGTTCTGGAATCTGAGAGGAGCCACACATTTCCTTCCACCCAGCGTTCCCCCAAGTCTCCTGATAAAAATGATGCATCACTTGTGTGGGTAGGCCTAGCGCCCCGCGACAGGATATACCCCAAAACACAACGCGGACACATCACATTTTTTGACAGAAAACAGAGGTGTTTTTTGCAAAGTGCCTACATGTAGATTTTGGCCTCTAGCTCATCCGGCACCTAGGGAAACCTACCAAACCTGTGTATTTTTTAAAAACTAGAGACCTAGGGAAACCCAAGATGGGGTGACTTGTGGGGCTCTGACCAGGTTCTGTTACCCAGAATCCTTTGCAAACCTCAAAATTTGGCTAAAAAAACAGGTTTTCCTCACATTTCGGTGACAGAAAGTTCTGGAATCTGAGAGGAGCCACAAATTTCCTTCCACCCAGCGTTCCCCCAAGTCTCCCGATAAAAATGATACCTCACTTTTGTGGGTAGGCCTAGCGCCCGCGACAGGAAATTCCCCAAACCACAACGTGGACACATGCCATTTTTTGAGAGAAAACAGGTGTTTTTTGCAAAGTGACTAACTGTAGACTTTGGCCTCTAGCTCAGCCGGCACCTAGGGAAACTTACCAAACCTGTGCATTTTTGAAAACTAGAGATCTAGGGGAATCCAAGATGGGTGACTTGTGGGGCTCTGACCAGGTTCTGTTACCCAGAATCCTTTGCAAACCTCAAAATTTGGCTAAAAAAAACACATTTTCCTCACATTTCAGTGACAGCAAAGTTCTGGATTCTGAGAGGAGCCACCAATTTCCTTCCACCCAGTTTTCCCCCAAGTCTCCCGATAAAAATGATACCTCACTTGTGTGGGTTGGCCTAGCGCCCACTACAGGAAATGCCCCAAAATACAGCGCAGACACATCCCATTTTTTGACAGAAAACAGAGGTGTTTTTTGCAAAGTGCCTACCTGTAGATTTTGGCCTCTAGCTCAGCCGGCACCTAGGGAAACCTACCAAACCTGTGCATTTTTAAAAACTAGAGACCTAGGGGAATCCAAGATGGGGTGACTTGTGGGGCTCTGACCAGGTTCTGTTACCCAGAATCCTTTGCAAACCTCAAAATTTGGCTAACAAAACAGGTTTTCCCTCACATTTCAGTGACACAAAAGTTCTGGAATCTGAGAGGAGCCACAAATTTCCTTCCACCCTGCGTTTCCCCAAGTCTCCTGATAAAAATGATGCCTCGCTTGTGTGGGTAGGCCTAGCGCTCGCGACAGGACATGCCCCAAAACACAACGCAGACACATCCCATTTTTTGACACAAAACAGAGGTGTTTTTTGCAAAGTGCCTACATGTAGATTTTGGCCTCTCGCTCAGCCGGCACCTAGGGAAACCTACCGAACCTGTGCATTTTTGAAAACTAGAGACCTAGGGGAATCCAAAATGGCGTGACTTGTGGGGCTCTGACCAGATTCTGTTACCCAGAATCCTTTGCAAACCTCAAAATTTGGCTAAAAAAACAGGTTTTCCCCACATTTCAGTGACAGAATGTTCTGGAATCTGAGAGGAGTTACAAAGTTCCTTTCACCCAGCGTTCCCCCAAGTCTCCTGTTAAAAATGATGCCTCACTTGTGTGGGTAGGCCTAGTGCCTGCGACAGGAAATGCCCCAAAACACAACGCGGACACATCCCATTTTTTGACAAAAAACAGAGGTGTTTTTTGCAAAGTGCCTACCTGTAGATTTTGGCCTCTAGCTCAGCCGGCACCTAGGAAAACCTACCAAACCTGTGCATTTTTTAAAAACTAGAAACCTAGGGAAATCCGAGATGGGGTGACTTGTGGAGCTCTGACCAGGTTCTGTTACCCAGAATCCTTTGCAAACCTCAAAATTTGGCTAAAAAAACAGGTTTTCCCCACATTTCAGTGACAGAATGTTCTGGAATCTGAGAGGAGTTACAAAGTTCCTTTCACCCAGCGTTCCCCCAAGTCTCCTGATAAAAATGATACCTCACTTGTGTGGGTAGGCCTAGCGCCTGCAACAGAAAATGCCCCAAAACACAAAGTGGGCACATCCCATTTTTTGACAGAAAACAGAGGTGTTTTTTGCAAAGTGCCTACCTGTAGATTTTGGCCTCTAGCTCAGCCGGCACCTAGGGAAACCTACCAAACCTGTGCATTTTCTAAAACTAGAGACCTAGGGGAATCCAAGATGAGGTGACTTGTGGGGCTCTGACCAGGTTCTGTTACCCAGAAAACGTTGCAAACCTCAAAATTTGGCTAAAAAAACAGGTTTTCCTCACATTTTGGTGACAGAAAGTTCTGGAATCTGAGAGGAGCCACACATTTCCTTCCACCCAGCGTTCCCCCAAGTCTCCTGATAAAAATGATGCATCACTTGTGTGGGTAGGCCTAGCGCCCGCGACAGGACATACCCCAAAACACAACACGGACACATCAAATTTTTTGACAGAAAACAGAGGTGTTTTTTGCAAAGTGCCTACATGTAGATTTTGGCCTCTAGCTCAGCCGGCACCTAGGAAAACCTACCAAACCTGTGCATTTTTTAAAAACTAGAAACCTAGGGAAATCCGAGATGGGGTGACTTGTGGAGCTCTGACCAGGTTCTGTTACCCAGAATCCTTTGCAAACCTCAAAATTTGGCTAACAAAACAGGTTTTCCTCACATTTCAGTGACAGAAAGTTCTGGAATCTGAGAGGAGCCACAAATTTCCTTCCACCCTGCGTTTCCCCAAGTCTCCTGATAAAAATGATGCCTCGCTTGTGTGGGTAGGCCTAGCGCTCGCGACAGGACATGCCCCAAAACACAACGCAGACACATCCCATTTTTTGACACAAAACAGAGGTGTTTTTTGCAAAGTGCCTACCTGTAGATTTTGGCCTCTAGCTCAGCCGGCACCTAGGGAAACCTACCAAACCTGTGCATTTTCTAAAACTAGAGACCTAGGGGAATCCAAGATGAGGTGACTTGTGGGGCTCTGACCAGGTTCTGTTACCCAGAAAACGTTGCAAACCTCAAAATTTGGCTAAAAAAACAGGTTTTCCTCACATTTTGGTGACAGAAAGTTCTGGAATCTGAGAGGAGCCACACATTAGCTTCCACCCTGCGTTTCCCCAAGTCTCCTGATAAAAATGATGCCTCGCTTGTGTGGGTAGGCCTAGCGCTCGCGACAGGACATGCCCCAAAACACAACGCAGACACATCCCATTTTTTGACACAAAACAGAGGTGTTTTTTGCAAAGTGCCTACATGTAGATTTTGGCCTCTCGCTCAGCCGGCACCTAGGGAAACCTACCGAACCTCTGCATTTTTGAAAACTAGAGACCTAGGGGAATCCAAAATGGCGTGACTTGTGGGGCTCTGACCAGATTCTGTTACCCAAAATCCTTTGCAAACCTCAAAATTTGGCTAAAAAATCAGGTTTTCCCCACATTTCAGTGACAGAATGTTCTGGAATCTGAGAGGAGTTACAAAGTTCATTTCACCCAGCGTTCCCCGAAGTCTCCTGATAAAATGATGCCTCACTTGTGTGGGTAGGCCTAGTGCCTGCGACAGGAAACTGCCCCAAAACACAACGCGGACACATCCCATTTTTTGACAAAAACAGAGGTGTTTTTTGCAAAGTGCCTACCTGTAGATTTTGGCCTCTAGCTCAGCCCGGCACCTAGGAAAACCCTACCAAACCTGTGCATTTTTTAAAAACTAGAAACCTAGGGAAATCCGAGATGGGGTGACTTGTGGGGCTCTGACCAGGTTCTGTTACCCAGAATCCTTTGCAAACCTCAACATTTGGCTAAAAAAACAGGTTTTTCCTCACATTTCGGTGACAGAAAGTTCTGGAATCTGAGAGGAGCCACAAATTTCCTTCCACCCAGCGTTCCCCCAAGTCTCCGAGAACATTGATACCTCACTTGTGTGGGTAGGCCTAGCGCCCGCAACATGAGATGCCCCAAAACACAACGCGGGATACATCCCATTTTTTGACAGAAAACAGAGGTGTTTTTTGCAAAGTGCCTACATGTAGATTTTTGGCCTCTCACTCAGCCGGCACCTAGGGAAACCTACAAAACCTGTGCATTTTTAAAAACTAGAGACCTAGGGGAATCCAAGATGGGGTGACTTGTGGGGCTCTGACCAGGTTCTGTTACCCAGAATCCTTTGCAAACCTCAAAATTTGGCTAAAAAAACAGGTTTTCCTCACATTTCAGTGACAGAAAGTTCTGGAATCTGAGAGGAGCCACAAATTTCCTTCCACCGGAATCCTTTGCAAACCTCAAAATTTGGCTAAAAAAACAGGTTTTCGTCACATTTGGTGACAGAAAGTTCTGGAATCTGTGAGGAGCCACAAATTTCCTTCCACCCAGCGTTCCCCCAAGTCTCCCGATAAAAATGATACCTCACTTGTGTGGGTAGGCCTAGCGCCCGCGACAGGACATGCCCCAAAACACAACGCAGACACATCCCATTTTTTGACACAAAACAGAGGTGTTTTTTGCAAAGTGCCTACATGTAGATTTGGCCTCTCGCTCAGCCGGCACCTAGGGAAACCTATCAAACCTGTGCAATTTTGAAAACTAGAGACCTAGGGGAATCCAAAATGGGGTGACTTGTGGGGCTCTGACCAGATTCTGTTACCCAAAATCCTTTGCAAACCTCAAAATTTGGCTAAAAAAACAGGTTTTCCCCACATTTCAGTGACAGAATGTTCTGGAATCTGAGAGGAGTTACAAAGTTCCTTTCACCCAGCGTTCCCCCAAGTCTCCTGATAAAAATTATGCCTCACTTGTGTGGGTAGGCCTAGTGCCTGCGACAGGAAATGCCCAAAACACAACGCGGACACATCCCATTTTTTGAGAGAAAACAGGTGTTTTTTGCAAAGTGACTAACTGTAGATTTTGGCCTTTAGCTCAGCCGGCACCTAGGGAAACTTACCAAACCTGTGCATTTTTGAAAACTAGAAATCTAGGGGAATCCAAGATGGGTGACTTTGTGGGGCTCTGTCCAGGTTCTGTTACCCAGAATCCTTTGCAAACCTCAAAAATTTGGCTAAAAAAACACGTTTTCCTCAAATTTCGGTGACAGAAAGGTCTGCAATCTGACAAAAGCCACAAATTTCCTTCCACCCAGCGTTCCCCCAGGTCTCCCGATAAAAATGATACCTCACTTGTGTTGTTAGGCCTAGCGCCCGCGACAGGAAATGCCCCAAAACACAACGTGGACACATCCCATTTTTTGACAGAAAACAGAGGTGTTTATTGCAAAGTTCCTACCTGTAGATTTTGGCCTCTAGCTCAGCCGGCACCTAGGGAAACCTACCAAACCTGTGCATTTTTTAAACCAGAGGCCTAGGGGAATCC
This sequence comes from Pleurodeles waltl, assembly GCF_031143425.1. Classification (NCBI taxonomy): domain Eukaryota; kingdom Metazoa; phylum Chordata; class Amphibia; order Caudata; family Salamandridae; genus Pleurodeles; species Pleurodeles waltl. Next base: position 143,829 of record NW_027150003.1, read on the forward strand.
AAGATGGGGTGATTTGTGGGGCTCTGACCAGGTTCTGTTACCCAGTATCCTTTGCAAACTTCAAAATTTGGCTAAAAATACACATTTTCCTCACATTTCGGGGACAGAAAGTTCTGGAATCTGAGAGGAGCCACAAATTTCCTTCCACCCAGCGTTCCCTCAAGTCTCCTGATAAAAATGATACCTCACTTGTGTGGGTAGGCCTAGCGCCTGCAACAGAAAATGCCCCAAAACACAACGTGGGCACATCCCATTTTTGACAGAAAACAGAGGTGTTTTTTGCAAAGTGCCTACCTGTAGATTTTGGCCTCTAGCTCAGCCGGCACCTAGGGAAACCTACCAAACCTGTGCATTTTTTAAAACTAGAGACCTAGGGGAATCCAAGATGAGGTGACTTGTGGAGCTCTGACCAGGTTCTGTTACCCAGAATCCTTTGCAAACCTCAAAATTTGGCTAAAAAAACAGGTTTTCCTCACATTTCAGTGACAGAAAGTTCTGGAATCTGAGAGGAGCCACAAATTTCCTCTCCACCCAGCGTTCCCCCAAGTCTCCCCATAAAAATGATACCTCACTTTTGTGGGTAGGCCTAGCGCCCGCGACAGGAAATTCCCCAAACCACAACGTGGACACATGCCATTTTTTGAGAGAAAACAGGTGTTTTTTTGCAAAGTGACTAACTGTAGACTTTGGCCTCTAGCTCAGCCGGGCACCTAGGGAAACTTACCAAACCTGTGCATTTTTGAAAACTAGAAATCTAGGGGAATCCAAGATGGGTGACTTGTGGGGCTCTGACCAGGTTCTGTTACCCAGAATCCTTTGCAAACCTCAAAATTTGGCTAAAAAAAACAGGTTTTCCTCACATTTCAGTGACAGAAAGTTCTGGAATCTGAGAGGAGCCACAAATTTCCTTCCACCGAGTGTTCCCCCATGTCTCCCGATAAAAATGATACTCACTTTTGTGGGTAGGCCTAGCGCCCCGCGACAGGAAATTCCCCAAACCACAACGTGGACACATGCCATTTTTTGAGAGAAAACAGGTGTTTTTTGCAAAGTGACTAACTGTAGACTTTGGCCTCTAGCTCAGCCGGCACCTAGGGAAACTTACCAAACCTGTGCATTTTGGAAAACTAGAGACCTAGGGAATCCAAGATGAGTGACTTGTGGGGCTCTGACCAGGTTTTGTTACCCAGAATCCTTTGAAAACCTCAAAATTTGGCTAAAAAACACATTTCCTCACATTTCGGTGACAGAAAGTTCTGGATTCTTAGAGGAGCCACCAATTTCCTTCCACCCAGTGTTCCCCCAAGTCTCCCGATAAAAATGATACCTCACTTGTGTTGGTAGGCCTAGCGCCTGCATAAGAAATGCCCCAAAATACAACGCGGATACATCCCATTTTTTGACAGAAAACAGAGGTGTTTTTGCAAAGTGCCTACCTGTACATTTTGGCCTCTAACTCAGCCAGCACCTGGGAAACCTACTAAACCTGTGCAGTTTTTAAAACTAGATACCTAGGGGAATCCAAGATGGGGTGACTAGTGGGGCTCTGACAGGTTCTGTTACCCAGAATCCTTTGCAAACCTCAAAATTTTGGCTAAAAAAACAGGTTTTCCTCACATTCAGTGACAGAAAGTTCTGGAATCTGAGAGGAGCCACAAATTTCCTTCCACCCAGCGTTCCCCAAGTCTCCCCATAAAATGATACCTCACTTTTGTGGGTAGGCCTAGCGCCCGCGACAGGAAATTCCCCAAAAACACAACGTGGACACATCCATTTTTGAGAGAAAACAGGTGTTTTTTGCAAAGTGACTAACTGTAGATTTTGGCCTCTAGCTCAGCCGGCACGTAGGGAAACTTACCAAACCTGTGCATTTTTGAAACTAGAAATCTAGGGAATCCAAGATGGGTGAACTTGTGGGGCTCTGTCCAGGTTCTGTTACCCAGAATCCTTGCAAACCTCAAAATTTGGCTAAAAAACACGTTTTCCTCAAATTTCGGTGACAGAAAGGTCTGGAATCTGACAAAAGCCACCAATTTCCTTCCACCCAGCGTTCCCCCAGGTCTCCCGATAAAAATGATACCTCACTTGTGTGGGTAGGCCTAGCCCCCGCGACAGGAAATGCCCCAAAACACAATGTGGGACACATCCCATTTTTTGACAGAAAACAGAGGTGTTTATTGCAAAGTGCCTACCTGTAGATTTTGGTCTCTAGCTCAGCCGGCACCTAGGGAAACCTACAAAACCTGTGCATTTTTTAAAACCAGAGGCCTAGGGGAATCCAAGATGGGGTGATTTGTGGTACTCTGACCAGGTTCTGTTACCCAGTATCCTTTGCAAACTTCAAAATTTGGCTAAAAATACACATTTTCCTCACATTTCGGGGACAGAAAGTTCTGGAATCTGAGAGGAGCCACAAATTTCCTTCCACCCAGCGTTCCCTCAAGTCTCCTGATAAAAATTATACCTCACTTGTGTGGGTAGGCCTAGCGCCTGCAACAGAAAATGCCCCAAAATACAACGCGGACACATCCCATTTTTTGACAGAAAACAGAGGTGTTTTTGCAAAGTGCCTACCTGTAGATTTTGGCCTCTAACTCAGCCAGCACCTAGGGAAACCTACCAAACCTGTGCAGTTTTAAAACTAGATACCTAGGGAATCCAAGATGGGCTGACTAGTGGGGACTCTGACCAGGTTCTGTTACCCCAGAATCCTTTGCAAACCTCAAAATTTGGCTAAAAAAACAGGTTTTCCTCACATTTTGGTGACAGAAAGTTCTGGAATCTGAGAGGAGCCACAAATTTCCTTCCACCAGCGTTCCCCCAAGTCTCCCATAAAAATGATACCTCACTTTTGTGGGTAGGCCTAGCGCCCGCGACAGGAAATTCCCCAAAACACAACGTGGACACATCCCATTTTTTGAGAGAAAACAGGTGTTTTTTGCAAAGTGACTAACTGTAGATTTTGGCCTCTCACTCAGCCGGCACCTAGGGAAACTTACCAAACCCTTGCATTTTTGAAAACTAGAAATCTAGGGGAATCAAGATGGGTGACTTGTGGGGCTCTGTCCTGGTTCTGTTACCCAGAATCCTTTGCAAACCTCAAAATTTGGCTAAAAAAACACGTTTTCCTCAAATTTCGGTGACAGAAAGGTCTGGAATCTGACAAAAGCCACAAATTTCCTTCCACCCCAGCGTTCCCCAGGTCTCCCGATAAAAATGATACCTCACTTGTGTGGGTAGGCCTAGCGCCCGCGACAGGAAATGCCCCAAAACACAATGTGGACACATCCCCATTTTTTGATAGAAAACAGAGGTGTTTTTGCAAAGTGCCTACCTGTAGATTTTGGCCTCTAGCTCAGCCGGCACCTAGGGAAACCTACCAAACATGTGCATTTTTTAAACCAGAGGCCTAAGGGAATCCAAGATGGGGTGATTTGTGGGGCTCTGACCAGGTCTTGTTACCCAGTATCCTTTGCAAACTTCAAAATTTGGCTAAAAATACACATTTCCTCACATTTCGGGGACAGAAAGTTCTGGAATCTGAGAGGAGCCACAAATTTCCTTCCACCCCGCGTTCCCTCAAGTGTCCTGATAAAAATTATACCTCACTTGTGTGGGTAGGCCTAGCGACTGCAACAGAAAATGCCCCAAAACACAACGTGGGCACATCCCATTTTTGACAGAAAACAGAGGTGTTTATTGCAAAGTGCCTACCTGTGGATTTTGGCCTCTAGCTCAGCCGGCACCTAGGGAAACCTACCAAACCTGTGCATTTTTTAAAACTAGAGACCTAGGGGAATCCAAGATGGGGTGACTTGGGAGGCTCTGACCAGATTCTGTTACCCAAAATCCTTTGCAAACCTCAAAATTTGGCTAAAAAAACAGGTTTTCCCCACATTTCAGTGACAGAATGTTCTGGAATCTGAGAGGAGTTACAAAGTTCCTTTCACCCCAGCGTTCCCCCCAAGTCTCCTGATAAAAATTATGCCTCACTTGTGTGGGTAGGCCTAGTGCCTGCGACAGGAAATGCCCCAAAACACAACGCGGACCACATCCCATTTTTTGAGAGAAAACAGGTGTTTTTTGCAAAGTGACTAACTGTAGATTTTGGCCTTTAGCTCAGCGGCACCTAGGGAAACTTACCAAACCTGTGCATTTTTGAAAACTAGAAATCTAGGGGAATCCAAGATGGGTGACTTGTGGGGCTCTGTCCAGGTTCTGTTACCCAGAATCCTTTGCAACCTCAAAATTTGGCTAAAAAAACACGTTTTCCTCAAATTTCGGTGACAGAAAGGTCTGCAATCTGACAAAAGCCACAAATTTCCTTCCACCCAGCGTTCCCCCAGGTCTCCCGATAAAAATGATACCTCACTTGTGTTGTTAGGCCTAGCGCCCGCGACAGGAAATGCCCCAAAACACAACGTGGACACATCCCATTTTTTGACAGAAAACAGAGGTGTTTATTGCAAAGTTCCTACCTGTAGATTTTGGCCTCTAGCTCAGCCGGCACCTAGGGAAACCTACCAAACCTGTGCATTTTTTAAAACCAGAGGCCTAGGGGAATCCAAGATGGGGTGATTTGTGGGGCTCTGACCAGGTTCTGTTACCCAGTATCCTTTGCAAACTTCAAATTTGGCTAAAAATACACATTTTCCTCACATTTCGGGGACAGAAAGTTCTGGAATCTGAGAGGAGCCACAAAATTTCCTTCCACCCAGCGTTCCCTCAAGTCTCCTGATAAAAATGATACCTCACTTGTGTGGGTAGGCCTAGCGCCTGCAACAGAAAATGCCCCCAAAACACAACGTGGGCACATCCCATTTTTTGACAGAAAACAGAGGTGTTTTTTGCAAAGTGCCTACCTGTAGATTTTGGCCTCTAGCTCAGCCGGCACCTAGGGAAACCTACCAAACTGTGCATTTTTTAAAACTAGAGACCTAGGGGAAATCCAAGATGAGGTGACTTGTGGAGCTCTGACCAGGTTCTGTTACCCAGAATCCTTTGCAAACCTCAAAATTTGGCTAAAAAAACAGGTTTTCCTCACATTTCAGTGACAGAAAGTTCTGGAATCTGAGAGGAGCCACAAAATTTCCTTCCACCCAGCGTTCCCCCAAGTCTCCCCATAAAAATGATACCTCACTTTTGTGGGTAGGCCTAGCGCCCGCGACAGGAAATTCCCCAAACCACAACGTGGACACATGCCATTTTTTGAGAGAAAACAGGTGTTTTTTTGCAAAGTGACTACTGTAGACTTTGGCCTCTAGCTCAGCCGGCACCTAGGGAAACTTACCAAACCTGTGCATTTTTGAAAACTAGAAATCTAGGGGAATCCAAGATGGGTGACTTGTGGGGCTCTGACCAGGTCTGTTACCCAGAATCCTTTGCAAACCTCAAAATTTGGCTAAAAAAAACAGGTTTTCCTCACATTTCAGTGACAGAAAGTTCTGGAATCTGAGAGGAGCCACAAATTTCCTTCCACCGAGCGTTCCCCCATGTCTCCCGATAAAAATGATACCTCACTTTTGTGGGTAGGCCTAGCGCCCGCGACAGGAAATTCCCAAACCACAACGTGGACACATGCCATTTTTGAGAGAAAACAGGTGTTTTTTGCAAAGTGACTACTGTAGACTTTGGCCTCTAGCTCAGCCGGCACCTAGGGAAACTTACAAACCTGTGCATTTTGGAAAACTAGAGACCTAGGGGAATCCAAGATGAGTGACTTGTGGGGCTCTGACCAGGTTTTGTTACCCAGAATCCTTTGAAAACCTCAAAATTTGGCTAAAAAACACATTTTCCTCACATTTCGGTGACAGAAAGTTCTGGATTCTTAGAGGAGCCACCAATTTCCTTCCACCAGTGTTCCCCAAGTCTCCCGATAAAAATGATACCTCACTTGTGTGGGTAGGCCTAGCGCCTGCATAAGAAATGCCCCAAAATACAACGCGGATACATCCAATTTTTTGACAGAAAACAGAGGTGTTTTTGCAAAGTGCCTACCTGTACATTTTGGCCCTCTAACTCAGCCAGCACCTGGGAAACCTACTAAACCTGTGCAGTTTTTAAAACTAGATACCTAGGGGAATCCAAGATGGGGTGACTAGTGGGGCTCTGACCAGGTTCTGTTACCCAGAATCCTTTGCAAAACCTCAAAATTTGGCTAAAAAAACAGGTTTTCCTCACATTTCAGTGACAGAAAGTTCTGGAATCTGAGAGGAGCCACAAATTTCCTTCCACCCAGCGTTCACCAAGTCTCCCATAAAAATGATACCTCACTTTTGTGGGTAGGCCTAGCGCCCGCGACAGGAAATTCCCCAAAACACAACGTGGACACATCCCATTTTTTGAGAGAAACAGGTGTTTTTTGCAAAGTGACTAACTGTAGATTTGGCCTCTAGCTCAGCCGGCACGTAGGGAAACTTACCAAACCTGTGCATTTTTGAAAACTAGAAATCTAGGGGAATCCAAGATGGGTGACTTGTGGGGCTCTGTCCCAGGTTCTGTTTACCCAGAATCCTTTGCAAACTCAAAATTTGGCTAAAAAAACACGTTTTCCTCAAATTTCGGTGACAGAAAGGTCTGGAATCTGACAAAAGCCACCAATTTCCTTCCACCCAGCGTTCCCCCAGTCTCCCGATAAAAATGATACCTCACTTGTGTGGGTAGGCCTAGCCCCCGCGACAGGAAATGCCCCAAAACACAATGTGGACACATCCATTTTTTTGACAGAAAACAGAGGTGTTTATTGCAAAGTGCCTACCTGTAGATTTTGGTCTCTAGCTCAGCCGGCACCTAGGGAAACCTACTAAACCTGTGCATTTTTTAAAAACCAGAGGCCTAGGGGAATCCAAGATGGGGTGATTTGTGGTACTCTGACCAGGTTCTGTTACCCAGTATCCTTTGCAAACTTCAAAATTTGGCTAAAATACACATTTTCCTCACATTTCGGGGACAGAAAGTTCTGGAATCTGAGAGGAGCCACAAATTTCCTTCCACCCAGCGTTCCCTCAAGTCTCCTGATAAAAATTATACCTCACTTGTGTGGGTAGGCCTAGCGCCTGCAACAGAAAATGCCCCAAAATACAACGCGGACACATCCCATTTTTTGACAGAAAACAGAGGTGTTTTTGCAAAGTGCCTACCTGTAGAATTTTGGCCTCTAACTCAGCCAGCACCTAGGGAAACCTACCAAACCTGTGCAGTTTTTAAAACTAGATACCTAGGGGAATCCAAGATGGGCTGACTAGTGGGACTCTGACCAGGTTCTGTTACCCAGAATCCTTTGCAAACCTCAAAATTTGGCTAAAAAAACAGGTTTTCCTCACATTTTGGTGACAGAAAGTTCTGGAATCTGAGAGGAGCCACAAATTTCCTTCCACCCAGCGTTCCCCCAAGTCTCCCCATAAAAATGATACCTCACTTTTGTGGGTAGGGCCTAGCGCCCGCGACAGGAAATTCCCCAAAACAGGAAATTCCCCAAAACACAACGTGGACACATCCCATTTTTTGAGAGAAAACAGGTGTTTTTTGCAAAGTGACTAACTGTAGATTTTGGCCTCTCACTCAGCCGGCACCTAGGGAAACTTACCAAACCCTTGCATTTTTGAAAACTAGAAATCTAGGGGAATCCAAGATGGGTGACTTGTGGGGCTCTGTCCTGGTTCTGTTACCCAGAATCCTTTGCAAACCTCAAAATTTGGCTAAAAAACACGTTTTCCTCAAATTTCGGTGACAGAAAGGTCTGGAATCTGACAAAAGCCACAAATTTCCTTCCACCCAGCGTTCCCCCAGGTCTCCCGATAAAAATGATACCTCACTTGTGTGGGTAGGCCTAGCGCCCGCGACAGGAAATGCCCCAAAACACAATGTGGACACATCCCATTTTTTGATAGAAAACAGAGGTGTTTTTGCAAAGTGCCTACCTGTAGATTTTGGCCTCTAGCTCAGCCGGCACCTAGGGAAACCTACCAAACATGTGCATTTTTTAAAACCAGAGGCCTAAGGGAATCCAAGATGGGGTGATTTGTGGGGCTCTGACCAGGTCTTGTTACCCAGTATCCTTTGCAAACTTCAAAATTTGGCTAAAAATACACATTTTCCTCACATTTCGGGGACAGAAAGTTCTGGAATCTGAGAGGAGCCACAAATTTCCTTCCACCCAGCGTTCCCTCAAGTGTCCTGATAAAAATTATACCTCACTTGTGTGGGTAGGCCTAGCGACTGCAACAGAAAATGCCCCAAAACACAACGTGGGCACATCCCATTTTTTGACAGAAAACAGAGGTGTTTATTGCAAAGTGCCTACCTGTGGATTTTGGCCTCTAGCTCAGCCGGCACCTAGGGAAACCTACCAAACCTGTGCATTTTTTAAAACTAGAGACCTAGGGGAATCCAAGATGGGGTGACTTGGGAGGCTCTGACCAGATTCTGTTACCCAAAATCCTTTGCAAACCTCAAAATTTGGCTAAAAAAACAGGTTTTCCCCACATTTCAGTGACAGAATGTTCTGGAATCTGAGAGGAGTTACAAAGTTCCTTTCACCCAGCGTTCCCCCAAGTCTCCTGATAAAAATTATGCCTCACTTGTGTGGGTAGGCCTAGTGCCTGCGACAGGAAATGCCCCAAAACACAACGCGGACACATCCCATTTTTTGAGAGAAAACAGGTGTTTTTTGCAAAGTGACTAACTGTAGATTTTGGCCTTTAGCTCAGCCGGCACCTAGGGAAACTTACCAAACCTGTGCATTTTTGAAAACTAGAAATCTAGGGGAATCCAAGATGGGTGACTTGTGGGGCTCTGTCCAGGTTCTGTTACCCAGAATCCTTTGCAAACCTCAAAATTTGGCTAAAAAAACACGTTTTCCTCAAATTTCGGTGACAGAAAGGTCTGCAATCTGACAAAAGCCACAAATTTCCTTCCACCCAGCGTTCCCCCAGGTCTCCCGATAAAAATGATACCTCACTTGTGTTGTTAGGCCTAGCGCCCGCGACAGGAAATGCCCCAAAACACAACGTGGACACATCCCATTTTTTGACAGAAAACAGAGGTGTTTATTGCAAAGTTCCTACCTGTAGATTTTGGCCTCTAGCTCAGCCGGCACCTAGGGAAACCTACCAAACCTGTGCATTTTTTAAAACCAGAGGCCTAGGGGAATCCAAGATGGGGTGATTTGTGGGGCTCTGACCAGGTTCTGTTACCCAGTATCCTTTGCAAACTTCAAAATTTGGCTAAAAATACACATTTTCCTCACATTTCGGGGACAGAAAGTTCTGGAATCTGAGAGGAGCCACAAATTTCCTTCCACCCAGCGTTCCCTCAAGTCTCCTGATAAAAATGATACCTCACTTGTGTGGGTAGGCCTAGCGCCTGCAACAGAAAATGCCCCAAAACACAACGTGGGCACATCCCATTTTTTGACAGAAAACAGAGGTGTTTTTTGCAAAGTGCCTACCTGTAGATTTTGGCCTCTAGCTCAGCCGGCACCTAGGGAAACCTACCAAACCTGTGCATTTTTTAAAACTAGAGACCTAGGGGAATCCAAGATGAGGTGACTTGTGGAGCTCTGACCAGGTTCTGTTACCCAGAATCCTTTGCAAACCTCAAAATTTGGCTAAAAAAACAGGTTTTCCTCACATTTCAGTGACAGAAAGTTCTGGAATCTGAGAGGAGCCACAAATTTCCTTCCACCCAGCGTTCCCCCAAGTCTCCCCATAAAAATGATACCTCACTTTTGTGGGTAGGCCTAGCGCCCGCGACAGGAAATTCCCCAAACCACAACGTGGACACATGCCATTTTTTGAGAGAAAACAGGTGTTTTTTTGCAAAGTGACTAACTGTAGACTTTGGCCTCTAGCTCAGCCGGCACCTAGGGAAACTTACCAAACCTGTGCATTTTTGAAAACTAGAAATCTAGGGGAATCCAAGATGGGTGACTTGTGGGGCTCTGACCAGGTTCTGTTACCCAGAATCCTTTGCAAACCTCAAAATTTGGCTAAAAAAAACAGGTTTTCCTCACATTTCAGTGACAGAAAGTTCTGGAATCTGAGAGGAGCCACAAATTTCCTTCCACCGAGCGTTCCCCCATGTCTCCCGATAAAAATGATACCTCACTTTTGTGGGTAGGCCTAGCGCCCGCGACAGGAAATTCCCCAAACCACAACGTGGACACATGCCATTTTTTGAGAGAAAACAGGTGTTTTTTGCAAAGTGACTAACTGTAGACTTTGGCCTCTAGCTCAGCCGGCACCTAGGGAAACTTACCAAACCTGTGCATTTTGGAAAACTAGAGACCTAGGGGAATCCAAGATGAGTGACTTGTGGGGCTCTGACCAGGTTTTGTTACCCAGAATCCTTTGAAAACCTCAAAATTTGGCTAAAAAACACATTTTCCTCACATTTCGGTGACAGAAAGTTCTGGATTCTTAGAGGAGCCACCAATTTCCTTCCACCCAGTGTTCCCCCAAGTCTCCCGATAAAAATGATACCTCACTTGTGTGGGTAGGCCTAGCGCCTGCATAAGAAATGCCCCAAAATACAACGCGGATACATCCAATTTTTTGACAGAAAACAGAGGTGTTTTTGCAAAGTGCCTACCTGTACATTTTGGCCTCTAACTCAGCCAGCACCTGGGAAACCTACTAAACCTGTGCAGTTTTTAAAACTAGATACCTAGGGGAATCCAAGATGGGGTGACTAGTGGGGCTCTGACCAGGTTCTGTTACCCAGAATCCTTTGCAAACCTCAAAATTTGGCTAAAAAAACAGGTTTTCCTCACATTTCAGTGACAGAAAGTTCTGGAATCTGAGAGGAGCCACAAATTTCCTTCCACCCAGCGTTCCACCAAGTCTCCCCATAAAAATGATACCTCACTTTTGTGGGTAGGCCTAGCGCCCGCGACAGGAAATTCCCCAAAACACAACGTGGACACATCCCATTTTTTGAGAGAAAACAGGTGTTTTTTGCAAAGTGACTAACTGTAGATTTTGGCCTCTAGCTCAGCCGGCACGTAGGGAAACTTACCAAACCTGTGCATTTTTGAAAACTAGAAATCTAGGGGAATCCAAGATGGGTGACTTGTGGGGCTCTGTCCAGGTTCTGTTACCCAGAATCCTTTGCAAACCTCAAAATTTGGCTAAAAAAAACACGTTTTCCTCAAATTTCGGTGACAGAAAGGTCTGGAATCTGACAAAAGCCACCAATTTCCTTCCACCCAGCGTTCCCCCAGGTCTCCCGATAAAAATGATACCTCACTTGTGTGGGTAGGCCTAGCCCCCGCGACAGGAAATGCCCCAAAACACAATGTGGACACATCCCATTTTTTGACAGAAAACAGAGGTGTTTATTGCAAAGTGCCTACCTGTAGATTTTGGTCTCTAGCTCAGCCGGCACCTAGGGAAACCTACTAAACCTGTGCATTTTTTAAAACCAGAGGCCTAGGGGAATCCAAGATGGGGTGATTTGTGGTACTCTGACCAGGTTCTGTTACCCAGTATCCTTTGCAAACTTCAAAATTTGGCTAAAAATACACATTTTCCTCACATTTCGGGGACAGAAAGTTCTGGAATCTGAGAGGAGCCACAAATTTCCTTCCACCCAGCGTTCCCTCAAGTCTCCTGATAAAAATTATACCTCACTTGTGTGGGTAGGCCTAGCGCCTGCAACAGAAAATGCCCCAAAATACAACGCGGACACATCCCATTTTTTGACAGAAAACAGAGGTGTTTTTGCAAAGTGCCTACCTGTAGATTTTGGCCTCTAACTCAGCCAGCACCTAGGGAAACCTACCAAACCTGTGCAGTTTTTAAAACTAGATACCTAGGGGAATCCAAGATGGGCTGACTAGTGGGACTCTGACCAGGTTCTGTTACCCAGAATCCTTTGCAAACCTCAAAATTTGGCTAAAAAAACAGGTTTTCCTCACATTTTGGTGACAGAAAGTTCTGGAATCTGAGAGGAGCCACAAATTTCCTTCCACCCAGCGTTCCCCCAAGTCTCCCCATAAAAATGATACCTCACTTTTGTGGGTAGGCCTAGCGCCCGCGACAGGAAATTCCCCAAAACACAACGTGGACACATCCCATTTTTTGAGAGAAAACAGGTGTTTTTTGCAAAGTGACTAACTGTAGATTTTGGCCTCTCACTCAGCCGGCACCTAGGGAAACTTACCAAACCCTTGCATTTTTGAAAACTAGAAATCTAGGGGAATCCAAGATGGGTGACTTGTGGGGCTCTGTCCTGGTTCTGTTACCCAGAATCCTTTGCAAACCTCAAAATTTGGCTAAAAAACACGTTTTCCTCAAATTTCGGTGACAGAAAGGTCTGGAATCTGACAAAAGCCACAAATTTCCTTCCACCCAGCGTTCCCCCAGGTCTCCCGATAAAAATGATACCTCACTTGTGTGGGTAGGCCTAGCGCCCGCGACAGGAAATGCCCCAAAACACAATGTGGACACATCCCATTTTTTGATAGAAAACAGAGGTGTTTTTGCAAAGTGCCTACCTGTAGATTTTGGCCTCTAGCTCAGCCGGCACCTAGGGAAACCTACCAAACATGTGCATTTTTTAAAACCAGAGGCCTAAGGGAATCCAAGATGGGGTGATTTGTGGGGCTCTGACCAGGTCTTGTTACCCAGTATCCTTTGCAAACTTCAAAATTTGGCTAAAAATACACATTTTCCTCACATTTCGGGGACAGAAAGTTCTGGAATCTGAGAGGAGCCACAAATTTCCTTCCACCCAGCGTTCCCTCAAGTGTCCTGATAAAAATTATACCTCACTTGTGTGGGTAGGCCTAGCGACTGCAACAGAAAATGCCCCAAAACACAACGTGGGCACATCCCATTTTTTGACAGAAAACAGAGGTGTTTTTTGCAAAGTGCCTACCTGTAGATTTTGGCCTCTAGCTCAGCCGGCACCTAGGGAAACCTACCAAACCTGTGCATTTTTGAAAACTAGAGACCTAGGGGAATCCAAGATGAGGTGACTTGTGGGGCTCTGACCAGGTTCTGTTACCCAGAAAACGTTGCAAACCTCAAAATTTGGCTAAAAAAACAGGTTTTCCTCACTTTTTGGTGACAGAAAGTTCTGGAATCTGAGAGGAGCCACAAATTTCCTTCCACCCAGCGTTCCCCCAAGTCTCCTGATAAAAATGATGCATCACTTGTGTGGGTAGGCCTAGCGCCCGCGACAGGACTTGCCCCAAAACACAACGCGGACACATCCCATTTTTTGACAGAAAACAGATGTGTTTTTGGCAAAGTGCCTACCTGTAGATTTTGGCCTCTCACTCAGCTGGCACCAAGGGAAACCTACCAAACCTGTGCATTTTTTTAAAACTAGAGACCTAGGGGGAATCCAAAATGGGGTGACTAGTGGGGCTCTGACCAGGTTCTGTTACCCAGAATCCTTTGCAAACCTCAAAATTTGGCTAAAAATCTGGTTTTCCTCACATTTCAGTGACAGAAAGTTCTGGAATCTGAGAGAAGCCACAAATTTCCTTCCACCCAGCGTTCCCCCAAGTCTCCCGATAAAAATGATACCTCACTTGTGTGGGTAGGCCTAGCGCCCACAGCAGGAAATGCCCCCAAAACACAACGTGAATACATCCCATTTTATGACAGAAAACAGGCTTTTTTTTGCAAAGTGCCTACATGTAGTTTTTAGCCTCTAGCTCAGCCGGCACCTAGGGAAACCTACCAAACCTGTGAATTTTGGAAAACTAGAGACCTAGGGGAATCCAAGATGAGGTGACAAATGGGGCTCTGACCAGGTTCTGTTGCCCAGAATCCTTTGCAAACCTCAAAATTTGGCTAAAAAAACACGTTTTCCTCAAATTTCGGTGACAGAAAGTTCTGGAATCTGACAAAAGCCACAAATGTCCTTCCACCCAGCGTTCCCCCAGGTCTCCCGATAAAAATGATACCTCACTTGTGTGGTTAGGCCTAGCGCCCGCGACAGGAAATGCCCCAAATCACAACGTGGACACATCCCATTTTTTGACAGAAAACAGAGGTGTTTATTGCAAAGTGCCTACCTGTAGATTTTGGCCTCTAGCTCAGCCGGCACCTAGGGAAACCTACCAAACCTGTGCATTTTTTAAAACTAGAGACCTAGGGGAATCCAAGATGGGGTGACTTGGGAGGCTCTGACCAGGTTCTGTTACCCAGTATCCTTTGCAAACCTCAAAATTTGTCTAAAAAGACTGGTTTTCCTCACATTTTGGTGACAGAAAGTTCAGGAATCTGAGAGGAGCCACACATTTCCTTCCACCCAACATTCCCCCTAAGTCTCCCAATAAAAATGATACCTCACTTGTGTGGGTAGGCCAAGCGCCTGCAACAGGAAATGCCTCAAAACACAACGTGGACACATCCCATTTTTTGAAAGAAAACAGGTGTTTTTTGCAAAGTGCTTACCTGTAGATTTTGGCCTCTAACTCAGCCGGCACCTAGGGAAACCTACCAAACCTGTGCATTTTTTAAAAACTAGAGACCTAGGGAAACCCAAGATGGGGTGACTTGTGGGGCTCTGACCAGGTTCTGTTACCCAGAATCCTTTGCAAACCTCAAAAATTGGCTAAAAAAACAGGTTTTCCTCACATTTCGGTGACAGAAAGTTCTGGAATCTGAGAGGAGCCACAAATTTCCTTCCACCCAGCGTTCCCCCAAGTCTCCCGATAAAAATGATACCTCACTTTTGTGGGTAGGCCTAGCGCCCGCGACAGGAAATTCCCCAAACCACAACGTAGACACATGCCACTTTTTGAGAGAAAACAGGTGTTTTTTGCAAAGTGACTAACTGTAGACTTTGGCCTCTAGCTCAGCCGGCACCTAGGGAAACTTACCAAACCTGTGCATTTTTGAAAACTAGAAATCTAGGGGAATCCAAGATGGGTGACTTGTGGGGCTCTGACCAGATTCTGTTACCCAGAATCCTTTGCAAACCTCAAAATGTGGCTAAAAAAACAGGTTTCCCCCACATTTCAGTGACAGAATGTTCTGGAATCTGAGAGGAGTAACAAAGTTCCTTTCACCCAGCGTTCCCCCAAGTCTCCTGATAAAAATGATGCCTCACTTGTGTGGGTAGGCCTAGTGCCTGCGACAGGAAATGCCCCAAAACACAACGCGGACACATCCCATTTTTTGACAGAAAACAGAGGTGTTTTTTGCAAAGTGCCTACATATAGATTTTGGCATAGTTTTTAAAACTAGATACCTAGGGGAATCCAAGATGGGGTGACTAGTGGGGCTCTGACCAGGTTCTGTTACCCAGAATCCTTTGCAAACCTCAAAATTTGGCTAAAAAAACAGGTTTTCCTCACATTTCAGTGACAGAAAGTTCTGGAATCTGAGAGGAGCCACAAATTTCCTTCCACCCAGCGTTCCCCCAAGTCTCCCCATAAAAATGATACCTCACTTTTGTGGGTAGGCCTAGCGCCCGCGACAGGAAATTCCCCAAAACACAACGTGGACACATCCCATTTTTTGAGAGAAAACAGGTGTTTTTTGCAAAGTGACTAACTGTAGATTTTGGCCTCTAGCTCAGCCGGCACGTAGGGAAACTTACCAAACCTGTGCATTTTTGAAAACTAGAAATCTAGGGGAATCCAAGATGGGTGACTTGTGGGGCTCTGTCCAGGTTCTGTTACCCAGAATCCTTTGCAAACCTCAAAATTTGGCTAAAAAAACACGTTTTCCTCAAATTTCGGTGACAGAAAGGTCTGGAATCTGACAAAACCCACCAATTTCCTTCCATCCAGCGTTCCCCCAGGTCTCCCGATAAAAATGATACCTCACTTGTGTGGGTAGGAGTAGCGCCCGCGACAGGAAATGCCCCAAAACACAACGTGGACACATCCAATTTTTTGACAGAAAACAGAGGTGTTTATTGCAAAGTGCCTACCTGTAGATTTTGGCCTCTAGCTCAGCCGGCACCTAGGGAAACCTACCAAACCTGTGCATTTTTTAAAACCAGAGGCCTAGGGGAATCCAAGATGGGGTGATTTGTGGGGCTCTGACCAGGTTCTGTTACCCAGTATCCTTTGCAAACTTCAAAATTTGGCTAAAAATACACATTTTCCTCACATTTCGGGGACAGAAAGTTCTGGAATCTGAGAGGAGCCACAAATTTCCTTCCACCCAGCGTTCCCTCAAGTCTCCTGATAAAAATTATACC